>NC_048595.1:410876229-410988729 GCF_003668045.3 Cricetulus griseus
CAGCAAACAATTTACATTCGATGTCACTATGCTTTTTATTATCATCTCTGGCATATTTGTTCTGCCTGTGCTAAGGATTTATGCAATCCTTTAAAATAATTTTAATACAATTTCAGCTTCGGAGAACTCAAAGCCAGAAGATAGTAAAGACGTATAACTACATCTACAACTTCATATTAAATGGAAGTATGAACTCCAAGTAACTTTGGGTAGATGATGGCCAGAGGTTGTCTCCTGGGGATATTTTAAATGTTACAGGTTTGGGTTTAGGTTGTAAATATTATAACATGCATCTACCAAGAAGCTGCCTCTTTCAGTACACTAGCCCTCATTGCACAATTGTTTATCTTCTTGTGAGGGTAAATATAAACTGAAAGTCCTTCTGTAGTGAAGCACTAATGGTAATGATTTTTATTTTAACCGCAAACAGGAATTTAACCAGACAAATATCTTCGACTACAATAAACCATACAAGTGATAGTTAAGAATACATTGCTTCCTTGGCAATATTTGTGGCAAATTTTTTAATTAAATGGATATATAATATCTGAATCATTTTCAAATAATTCTTTCTTTCTGTGTGTGTGTGTGTGTGTGTGTGTGTGTGTGTGTGTGTGTGTGTGCACCTTCACACCCCTGTGTGTGCCCACTGAAGAAGGTGTTAGATATGCCGAAACTGTGGTTACAGGTTGTGTGCTGTCTGCTGTGTATGCTGGTACAGAATCCAGGTCCTCTGCAAGATCAGCAAGAACTGTTACCCTCTGAGCATCTCTCCAGCCCATCTACATTATTTAAATAATGTCTAAGTTCAAAAAATCCAGTAGCTGTCTCATTTAATAACTATATTTACTTCATATGGTTGGACGGTTTGAAGATAATCTGCTCAAAGGATTCAGCATAATAAATCCATAAGAGTATATCTAAGAGCTATGTGTCTTTCGTATACGAATAGCCAGTTTAGGGCTGGGGAGAGGGCTCAGTGGTTAGAAGAGCAGTGATTGCTCTTACAGAGGACCTAGAATTAATTCTCACCTCCCACATGGCAGCTCACAACAGTTTGTAATTTCAGTTACAGGTGGATTCAACCCTGTTCTGACATCTAGGGCCACAAATTCTTCAGATGATGCAAACTCACGTTCAGGCAATCACCCATGCACATAAAATAAACTGTCAGTCTATCAAGGTGAGAAAGATTGTCTTGTGGTCAGTACTTACTGACATAAAAATGGAGTTCTGTAATCCAAAGCCTGGGGGCTAGAGAGAGTGGGATCCCTGGGTATTGCAGGCCCCTCACTCAGCTTAGATCTATCAGTGACCTCCAGGGTCAAGTGTCAAGTGATGGAAGAGACACCAAATGCTAATGTCTGACCTCCACATACACATGAACATGCACACGCATCATCAGAAACACAAATGCAGCACATACTACTCACAATTTAAAATAAAAATAATCAAGCAGTGAATTTGGATTTGTTTTCATTGTATTACCCAGTGTGCATGTGTCCATAAGAGGACACATGTGTTCAAAATGCACCACTAGAAAATATTGCTCAATCTAATAGATTTGTATATACAGAAAGAAAACACCTAAACATGTTTATTAACAATCAAATGATTCAAGTGAACCATTTTTAAATAGTTCACTTGATGCCTAAAAATATTGTTTAGTAAATAATACAGGAATTATTTGAAATATATCAGTCTTCAGTAGGAGCTAATAACTACATGTGTACATAAAAGTAAACCTCATTCTGAATATTCAGATGAAAAGTGGGTCTTCATCATGAACTATCTGAGGGAGGAACTATTATTATTCCCACTTTCCAGATGAGGTAAACTGACACTGAAAGGTTTAGAAATTTCTCCAGATTTAACATACAGTTTTAAGTGAGAAAGCCAAGATCTTGACCCAAGTAGCTGGTGTCCAAAACAAGCTATCTTGACCACTGCCCTAACCAGTAGGGCATGATCTTAATCTCTAGGAAAGCCAATCACTAAAGAGTACATACATTCCTCAATTAGAATAAAAGCCACACATTTGCTTTCTAATATTCATGAATACTCATTGTTATTTTGTGTTGACTCACTCCACAAAACAATGTTACCCTGATTTGGGCCAAAATTAGTAGAAAATACTTTGGTCCTCTTATAAAAAATATACTTAAAAATATTACATGCTTTGCTATTATAAAGCTATTTCAGCATCAGCCTCTGGTCCTCCCTCGACCTCTGACACACACACGCTGGCATAAATGTGTGCCTTTCCAGCCCTGCTCTCCCTCTGCCTCACTCTCCTCCTCTCATTCTCTCTTCTAATATCTTGATGTTTCTTGAGAGAGCAACAAGCAGGAGTTGCATCCCCACTCTAGTATATTCTCCATCTTTTCCCCTCACAGAGTCCACAGCAGGGACTGCTGTCCTTACTAACTGTTGCTGTGGTTTTTGTGATGCTTTGGAGATGAGAAGACCAGGGTGAAAAGATATCTCTTCCACTTACCCAATAGATTTTCATAATCAATTTATGTAATTCCTCTGAACTTAGGGCGCTTCTCTAACTCATGAGAGTGACAACTCCAAACTTATAAAATTGTTATATGTAGACCCTCCCAGGACAAGAACACAAACAGAGGCTCATATACCATATGTCTAAATATTTAAAAGTTATAAATCAAGCCAACACATGGTTAAATAAAATGTTTTATTCCACCTCTGACAAATATACCTTCATAATAATGGAACAAAAGCATGGTGTGTAAAGCTATGCTTTTTGTATGACCAAAAGTTGGCAAATATCAGAGAGCAGTCCTTGTTGACTAGCCAGAGATTGGGGATGACTAATAAAATAAAAGGTTCTAGAATGCAACTGATTATGCATGTTTCATAAGCAGAACAGTTACTTTAAAAAACAAGATTTTTACATCATTTCCCTTTTGTTAGTACTAAGGTTTGAACCTGAGGCCTCACACATGCTAGGCCAGTGCTTGTACCACTGAGCTATATATTGACCATAATGATCTAACCCAGTGGTTCTCAACTTTCTCAACACTACCATCCTTTAAAATAGTTCTTCATGTTGTGGTGAACCCCAAGCATAAAATTATTTCATTGCTACTTTGTAACTGTAATTTACTGCTGTTTTTAATCATAATATAAATATCTAATATGCAGGATATCTGATATGTAACCACCAAAGAGCTTGAGACCCACAGGTTGTGGACCACTGATCTAGAGAATTCTTAAGTTAAAAGAAATACAAAATTCTAATACATCTTATCATTACTAAGCATCAAAGTTATACAACAGGATTATTTAAAAGAAATTGGTTTATTTCATTATGACGAAAATATTAAAAATCTACTTTTCTAGCCTTTTTTGAAGTGCCTTGTCCATTATTGTATCTACCAACATTTCCTGTCCGCCCTCCCTACTAGTATTCTCAGCATCTGGAAAATATTATTCTATTCTCAACTTCTATAACATTAACATTTTAAAATCTGACATCACACAGTATTTGTCATTTTGCCTAAGTTACTTCACTTTGTGTAATGGCCTCTAATGTAGTGATTACTTATGTCGTCACAAATGACTGCATTTTACCTTTTTAAAGGCTGAATACTATTCACTTGTGTGTACACAGCAGATTCACCACTGGCCGTTAATCATCAAGTCTACTTCTTTAGCCATAGTGAAAGTGCTGTAAAAACATGAGCACAGACATTTCGGGGACATACTGATTTATATCCAGAAGTGGGTTTTGTGAATTATATGATGGTTCTATTAACTCTTGCAGAACCTTCATACTGTTCCCCTAGTGGGCATGTTGAATTACATCACCACCAATGCTAGGTACAGTTTTTCCCTCCTCTGCATCTTCTCCAGGATTTGTGTTTTTAACAACAGCTCTTCTAACTAGAGTGGGATGACACCTCATCTTACTTTTGATTGAAGATTAGTAATGCTGAACATTTTTTCATTGGTTGCCAACCATTTTATATATTTAATTTGGCAAATGTTGATTTGGGTTCATGATCATTTCTCAGTTGGATTATTTGTATTTTATTTTAAGTCCTTTCCATGCCCTGGATATTAGAGTCCTGTGAAGCAAATAGCTTGTGAACACTTTTCTTCCATTCTGTAGGTTGACTCTCACATTGTCAATGTTTTACTGCACAGAAGCCCTTTTGTTCAATATATTCTCACCTGTCAAATTTTACCGCATTCCTGTGCTCTTGGGATCTTATCCAGAAAATCTTTCATCTATTCGGTGTCATAGATATCCCTTCTATGTCAGCCATGCACTTAAGTCTTCCGTCTATTCTGAGTTAGGTTATGTACATAGTAAGCAATAGGGCTCTAGTTAAATTCTTTTTATATGTATCTGTAATTTTCCCGTTGTTAGCTATGAAGAGACCGGCCTTTTTTCAAATATGTTTTCTTAATACCATTATTAAAAGTTGCTTTGCTACAGGTGAATGAGTTTAGTTCTAAGCTTTCTATTCTTTCCCATTATAGAAATGAACAGTTTAATTATTTTGTCACAGTACCACCATGTTTGCTAAGCAAGTAACCATCTCTGTTTCCAATCACCACCATGCAATGTTCTCTTTAGTGTACACCAGTGAGATGGCTCAGCATTCTAAGAGAGCAAATCCCCTCAGCCTTTACTTCCATGCTTGACCATCATTCACCCCTGTAAGCCTACTGCCTGTGTTCTTCACAAGGTGCTCCTTGAGCAACAAGATTTTCAGAAGGAAAGTAGACATTGGCTCCCCATTTTGAAGACTTACAAGGAATTGTGGAGTTTCAACTGAGACACAGAAATATCAATGACATCCCAATAAAGAAAAATCAGTGGATGAAAAATAATAAAACATATTCTGAGTGCATTTTTCTTCTATCTAAATCTTAAAACTTACAAGGGTGAAAATTTAAAATTTCATCATCAAGCTATTCTAACTAAATATTAACTATTCAATATTAGGACTTGAGTCCATTAATTATATTTTCAAACTGTTTTACATAACATTGATTAAAATTATATATTTAATCATGTATTGAGTATAAATAATAATAATTAAAAATTATAATATCTTAGTCTACATTTTCTATTATGTTTTACAAATTGTTTTCCTAATCTTAGACATATAAAAAATAAATAAATAAATAAATAAAATAAAAAATAAAGTGAACATTAGTTAAACACCACGCGGAGGTGTCTCGAATTTTTTATCAAATATATTTCATTCCAATTCAAGTGAAACAGCAATAAACTTTGACTATACCAAAAATAAAGTGACTTTAAATCCATTAGTCATATCAAAGCAACCAAAACAAATATCAGTACAAACTAGACAGACATTCAAGAGAAGAAACAAAACAGGGGAATTTCCTAGCCCACACCAAGATCAAATGCCATGTAAACTCCATACAGGCAGATGTCTGTGTTAAGGTCACCTCACAGGACCCATTGCCCTGGATCTATGCAAATACTATTGATGTAGGAGCTGCTTGACGACTCTTTAGAAAATAGAGAGGATACATATGTACTTCTGTCTATGTTTATGTGTTAGTCACTGAAGAACTAAAACATACTCTAGGGACATCTGAGACAGGAAGCAAGCATAAGATAGCATGCTTTCTGACATAGATTTGATTTTTAAAACACAGAATGTGTTCACTGTATCCAACACCCTTTTCTTATAATAGATGCCCCTGTAAGCTTGCTTTAGGAATTCCAGCTTCACTCAATGGTTGAATAGTAACTCTTTATCTGAATAATCTAAACACCATGTGACTTCAGAGCCACCAGAACGCCTGCTTTGTACACTATGTGGACCCGGTTTTCAGGAAGCAGAGGACAATGTCTTTAATTGCTCTCCTCTCATTTGGTGGTGGCAGGTAGGAAATCAAATATATTAAAATGCTTTACAATCTTTATTTCTGGAAGATATTATACCTACCAATATACTTTGTGTTGTGACTTCTAAGATACTGCTCCTTGCATTTTAAGTTTCAGCAAGAACAAATAAGAGAATGTATTTTATTGCCTCTCAGTTTCATCAGTAAAGACAACATGCCTTTCTCTTCATTTCCAATTCATTCCTGAAAGTCTTTAGAGTACATATTGTGCTCTGCTTGATTCAATACAGATTTAGTCTTTCTACATTTCACTTAGCAAAATGTTTAAGTGGTACAGTTTTGCAAACCTCTGCCAAGTTCATAAAATAATGGTAAATTAAGCATAACGTTGCAATGCAACCAAATGCTATTTAAAAAAAAAACAACTGGCCCACGATTATTTAAAAATAGTTGCTGTTGTTTTATTTTCTTGTCTGATTTAAACACTGTTAATATACCTGCAATTTGCTTTCTTCTAAATGTAATGGTACAATAATAGTGTGTGGCATTTCCATCCTTATTAAAAGTAACTAAAATCACAGAAAACAAGTTTCCATTTATCCTCTATCCTGGAAAGATGGCCAACCTTTTGTTTCCTAAGTCCTTAAGTTTCCCTGGTACCAGGGGAGTTGGCATTGTAAAGCAGAGACACTTGAAATATAAGGAGGTAAGAGAAAAAATAAACAAGATTCGAGGAAGCAAGCAATCAGATGCCTGACTCCAGGGAGAAGGACTGTGATAGATGGTAGATAGATAGATAGATGATAGATAGACAGACAGACAGAAAATAGAGGTCATATATACATATAGATGGATATAGACATGGATAGACAGCAGGATGGATAGAGAGAGAAATGGAAAAATGGGTGGTAGAATCTGAGATGAATGTGGCTGCATCTTAGATAGAACATATCACATTTGAAGGGATAATTCATCTGAAACAACCACCTTCCTCAACACAGAAGCACAGCACCACAGTTCATGGAGAGTACCATTTCTTCACCATCAAAACTGAGGAGTGCCCTGGGAGCTGAGGTCACTGCTGCTATTCGGAATTGACAAAAGAAGACCAAACTGATTACTCCTACCCCAGTAAAGGAAACCAAATTTGAAAATATGATTTCTCCTTAATGTATATTGTTTTGTACCACAGTAAAATCAAGACATCTAAGTAAGAATCAGTGAGTATAGACTGAGCTGGAATGAGAAGCATTGAGAATTGTAGAATTCCCTTACATGGGCAGAATTACTTGGAAGAAAGATGCTTCTTCAAAAGAATACCTTTCCCAGAGAAAGACAGTACTGCACAACATGAGAGACTATGGGTAAACATTAAATATCTACTTGGAGACCTGTAAATTAGTATTAATCATCTACCTGCCAGATGAAACAGGCCACTCAGGAAGAATGTGGTGAGGTCAGTCTGAGATGCAGAACAATGCCTTTCACAAGCAATTACACAATGAAAGGCATCCGTGCTGTTCTCTTGATCTTTCTCCTGACATTTCCCTATTTCCAAAGAATAACCAATAATTGCCTTCGTTTACCTATTTTGAACTCGATTAATGTTGTCAGGGGCCACTTGAATCAATGTTTGCTCCTGTTCAGTAGGCCTCAAATCTAAACAGAGAATGGTTAGTGTCTACCATCATAGCCATGCCACTATTGTACCAGTGGGCATATCTTGCCTAGCAGGTTGTTATTACACCATACAGGGTCCAACACTGGGTACAACCATTTTTCTCCCTCAGCTTTCTGTATGGAACCTTTGAGCACTGTGAAAGCTAAGTTCAAGAAGGAAGTTTCCTAGTAGATTTCAGATTGATTTTTCTGTGTCCTGCACCCAAAGTTGTGGGTCTTACCATGGAGTTATTCTGGGAATGGCCATATCCTATGTTGTTTTGTAGACCTCCAGATAACAAATAACTCATAGTGAAGTACCTCATACCTTACCCTGCAGCTTTAGTTATCCATATATTCTGGGAGTGACATTTGTCCATTCAGGAAGAGTAATTTTGCTATAACTTTCATTTTTAGTACTGTGTTCTGAAATTAGTTTGCTAACTAGTGGGTTTTCATAGATCTTTTTCTTTTCATTTCAAAATTCTTCACACAGTATACTTTAATCATATTCTCTCTCCTTCCCCAACTCCTCCCTGAGCCTCTCCCTTCCCTACCCATGCAAGTTTATATTCTTTCTCTTTCTTAAAACACACACACACACACACACACACACACAGAGAGAGAGAGAGAGAGAGAGAGAGAGAGAGAGAGAGAGAGAGAGAGAGAGACCCCTATGTTGGTAAATTAATTTGGAGTATGAGGCCTCTCATGGATGTAGCTGATAGACCCAGTGTCATAGATTGGAAAAAAAATCATTTTCCCTCTCCCAGCTGCTATCAATTGCAAATAAATTCTTGGTTAGAGCTGGGGCTTTTGTGCTCATATTCCCTTCTCAGTTTCAGCATTTTTTCTGATTTAAACTTTTACAGGTCTTGTGCATACTGTTACAGTCTCTGAGTCCACATGAGTGTTAGCCTTGTTGCATTGGGGAAAAAGCTATTTCCTTGAAATCATTCACCACCTCTGGCTCTTACTGTCTTCCTGCCTCCTCTTCCACCTAGATCACTGACCATCGAGGGGAAGCGTTTGCTAAAGACAACCCATTTAGGTCTGAGTACGCAGAAGTCCCTCACTTCAGGCACACCATCTAACTGTGAATCTCTGCATATTACAAGGAGAATCTTTTCTGCTGAGGTTTGAGTGATCTGTGCACTGCTTGATGGGTGTAACAATGGGCAATAGGGAGTCATTTTATTATTGTGTTCATATAGCAGCATAATAATAGGTGGTAAGCTCAGAGGAAAAGACAAGGCTTTTTGTGCATTATTAGTTTTGGTTAAATCACCCAGTGTCCCTTCTATACTCCATCTCCCTTTAATCCTTTAGTCTCCAGTGCCCCATCTCCCAGTTTTCATTTTTATATGTTCTAGTTTGCTTCTTCTGTTTCTGTGGCAAAATATTCATGAAAACCATTTAAGGAGGAAAGGGTTCATTTGACTTACATGTCAGTGATGATATCATTGAGGGAAGCCAAGGCAGGGACAGGATTAGAGACCACAGAGGAATGCTGTTCACGGGATTGTTTCCTCTTGGCTTATTCATCTACCTTATACAACCCAAGACCATGTGACTACAGGTAGCAAAGCCCACAATGAACTGAACCCTCCTATATCCATTAGCAATTAAGGAAATGCCCCTGTTAACATGCCTATGGACCAATCAAATGAAAGCATTTCTTCATATGTGCAAAGTTGACAACTGGAAGTTAACTAAGGCAATGCATATTCTACTATGCCTTTATTTTTTTTTAAATTGATTTCTTCATTTCAATTATCTAAACTGCATCAGTAAATGCTGGCCTTTTCTGTAGATAAGTACAAATAAACAGTAGAGGGATTTTATTCAACAAAGACTGCTTAAAAGTTAAAGACCATATCAACAAAACCAAGTATGATGCTGTTGTCCTTCCAAATGGATCTCACTTATAAATATATATGGTTTTTCTCATAACTCTCAAACTTTTTAGACAAAATTTGTATCATAAATTCTCAGTAAAATGAAAGATAGCACATGATGATTTATTACGTATCCTCAGGCCAGTGTGTGTGTTATGTATTATACAATGTTCTTAGCTTGAATAAAATACTTAAATTGAACATTGTATCTGAACTACTCATATAACCTTATCAACTCGCCACAAAATGCATAAATATGTTTCAGAAAGAATCCTATTTCAAGTGTTTAATGTGGAAATTTTAAAAGTAGGAGTGCCAAGAGACGAAGTTAAATGTTGGTTCAAACAGTACTTTTTCTCACATTTCCCCTCCACCCTAAAACACAGTCGGGGAAGCCACTGTGCGATGTTTACAGTGCTAAGAGCTTAAAGGGTTTCAGTAATTTCAAGAATACATGTCTCTAACCTCACTGCTGTACAGTTGTAAATTGCTGGCTTATGTATTAATTTAGTGTGTTAAATTTACACAAAAGTAATGCATGGGACCTAGAATTTAAAAGTTCCTTATTGGCATGTATAAAATCTCCAACATTGTTGAATAAACAAAGAGGATTTCAAGCACTTAATTAAATTGACTGTCAAGAGCTTTCTATGTTATAAGGTTGTCATTGTGTCTCTTTTACTTAAATGACATTCTTCTAGCAGTAAGATCCAATGTATCTGAAGCCTACTTCACCCTCTCCAACAAGTGAAGGCTATAAAGAAAGATGAAGGATGTATTTTATTGCTAAGCCTCATGTGAGAACATCCTATTTAGAAAATACATGGCTATTATAAGATACATATGCTTTGTAGCCAAGGCTGCTAGCTTGAATCTTCCCTAAACTGAAACATAAAAGCCACATTTTAAATATTAGGAGTTTATCAGCACACAATTGTGAGTG
Source organism: Cricetulus griseus (assembly GCF_003668045.3). NCBI lineage: Eukaryota > Metazoa > Chordata > Mammalia > Rodentia > Cricetidae > Cricetulus > Cricetulus griseus. Next base: position 410,886,589 of record NC_048595.1, read on the forward strand.
TCTTTGTCAATCCCACAGCAGGCATAGCTGTCATCATCAGAAAGGCCCTGACAGTGGGGAAAACGGTCAATCAGGCTTTCAGTAAAATTTATCCTCTACAAGGAAAATATGAATTGGAAAATAGTCCTCTTGTATAGTGTTTCCTCAGGAATTGTTCAGCATATTTATTTTGTAGAGACCTTCTCCCTTCTTTTTGTAGGAGCAGGCAGATGTTCACCATGTGATATAAAATCTTAAATCAGAGGAAGAAAGATGACCTCTATCTATTCCTGGGGATCCTCAGAAGCAATTTTAAACATATCTCAATTTAATAGCCAATCATTCCAATGTGGGAAAAAAGATAAAAGTGAGAAAAATATCTCCCACTTTAATCAACTCAGTATTAAAACTGGCAAGATTTCAGAGTCACTCAGCTTTATTTATAGGGCCTGAAGTACACAAACATGTGAAAAATAATGATAATTCCATCTTTTTATCCAAATCATGTATTTCATGCAGAAGCTTTCACGAAGGCCTTTATTAAGTGGAACTTTAAAAAAGGTTTTGATAAAAAATATATTCAGGAAGGGATCAACTCTCAAGCATCATAGCTTATTCCATGTTTGTCACACCATGCAGTGACAAAAATGGAACTTCTCCTGACTGTGTCCTGCAATGCTATCATGGCATTCACTTTTGTTGGGGGGACTTCTGCTAAGTTATAAAGGTTGTCTGATTATATTTATAGGTAGTTATTGGATACAGAGAGGAAATGTAGTCTTTGGAAACCAGGGCTTGAGGACCCAGGAGATAGTTAAACGAAGTACACAGTTCAGAAAAGTGAAACAAGAAAGCAAATTAAAGATCAGTAATCAGTGTCTTAAATATATATATATATATATATATGTATATATATATATATATATATATATATACATTATTAGAGGTAGCTATATAAAATACAGAAATACACTAAAAAGGGTAATATTCAGTGTCACAAAAGCCAAAGTTGAGAGCACCCAGGAATCTAGCATTATTGCCTTGAAGGTATTAAAGGCTCTTTGCAATTGATCTGAATTCCAAGGGAACCTCATGCGACCGGCTCACTGTCTGTGTGTCCTCTCTCCATATTATGACTTTTCCTTTTAGCTTTCTGGATGGCATTTGCCTTCCAGCTAGTGAAGAGGGGAATGAACACAAGGAAATCATGAATACTAAGCCGAAAATGCACATATTACTTTCCTCTTGAGTCCCATTGGCTGGAATTCAGCCATGTGACCACTGTAAAGGACCTGGGAAATGCTATCTGACTTTGTGCTTTAAGTGAATAAAAGACTTGTCTTGTTAAAATATCTTGTTCCACAGATCTATATTAGGAAGAACTGTTCATATTGCTCCCTACTCATGCCCAAACAGCATGTATAATTTTACTTCTAGATAGATATGATCCATTAAATGCTATCTAAAAATCAAACACTTATCTTAAAAGCAGTAATACTAGAATGACAGGAAAGCACAGGAAAATAAATCTTCCATGAGAGAAACTGGTGAGGAAAAACATGGTTCACATAGCAAAGAAATACTTTGTAATAGGAACCAGTGGAATGCTATTCCAAGAGTGAGCCTTCCTAGCTCCCCATTTCATTTTCCTCCTCTTATGGAAAAGCCTATATAATAGTGAAACACACACACACCTAATATCCTTTTGTTTTGTGAGACAAGATCTAACTACATAGGCTTTTCTGGCCTGGAACTTACTATGTAGGCCAAGCTGGCCTGGAACACATTGATCTCTATCCTCTGCCTCCTGAGTACTGGAATTACAGGCATATGGCACCATGCTTACTTCAATAGCTTTCCAGCACTATCAGCCAGGACCACTCCAATTTTTATAACTAATAACATTTATATAGGTATTTTCAGGGAGAGTTGCAAATACAAATACTGAGATATTATTTTCAGTGATGTGGGGGCAATATGAGGTTGGTAAATTGAAATCAAGATTGACTATCTGTGGAAAGTGGGACAGAAGAAAATGGACATTAGTGCTGAGAAGCCTCTGGTAAAGGATGGCACGAAGTAATTACCTTTTTATTAAACTATCACCTGTGTAATTACCTGGAGGTAGCATGTCCCATTGCTGGAAAATTGCACATGATGTCAAAGGATTCATGACTGGAATAGGATGGCTGTTGATAGTATATAGATTCTGTGTGTGTGTGTGTGTGTGTGTGTGTGTGTATCTTTGTGTGTGTGTATGGGTGAATGCACATGCATGCATGCATGTGTCTGTGTAGGATATTGTTACATAATTTTAGAGTATTAATCTCAGTTTTCCGCTATGGTCTTAAGGCACAAACTGAAATTAAGGACTTTTTTTCCAAAAGAATATCTTATGTATTATAGCTGAAAAGTTGGCACTCAGTAGTTGAAAATCAAGCAGAAAATTGGTCAAATACCTTGCAGAATTGAAATATCATTTAAAGTCACAGCCTAACATTTTCTCGCATGAAATAAGGATACTAACCAATAAAATGAAGCATACTAGGAACTAAAATAGCAATATTTGGGGGGGACTTATCCCTCAAAGTGATGCTGAGGGCTCCTGCACACTCACTCCTACTAGGTCTCCTTACCAGGTGAGGCAGGCCCTCTTTTCCCTGCTCAGAGACTTCCTGTCTTTAAGATCTTCTGTAAGCTTTTGTCCAGAGAGATAGTTTGCAAGATTGTGTCAACTGTGGTAATAACCACTTCTGTTACTGCTGAAATCTTTAAATCTCTACCTATTCACAGATCCCACCATGCCCAATAGCCCAATACAAAATCAGACCTAGCAGAAAAACTGTTTACAGGCCAAATTAAAGACAAAATTTTCCTACTTTATATCGGTGACTTGGGAAAGAATAAGTATAAACTAGCATAATTTTAGGCTGGTATTGGATTAAAGTCTCTTTATTCCAAGCACAGCCGGGTGAAACACAGGCCAGAGCTAGGTTAAGAACCCAGCCAGCGCAGCCAGAACAAAGAGAGCGCGCGGTTCCCGTGCCGCTCTTAAGAAGTCCCCTTTACGTCATCCCGGCTTTCCTTCACCCCGCCCTTATGGGCGAGTCCCCAGGTCCACCTGGTACCTGCCTCAGGACTATTGGGCGGGGCTAGGGTTACTCCCTACAGGCTGGGCTAAAATTATCAACATATATGGATACAAGTGTGTAATTATATATAAATATAAACCTGTATCTTGGCATGTATTATTATGTAAACTATAAAAATAAAAGTGTGATAGAGTATATGATAATAGTAGCAATTGTTTCATTAGCTGGCTAATTGGAATATGAGCTCCATGCTAAGTGAAGTTGAGATGACAAAAATTTCTTCAAATAATGTAGAGAATCAACTTTCACATATAGACAGTGGAATTTTTGTGGTTATTTTTTTTATATCTTCTCCTTTTGTGTACCTTAGGCAGTCACTTAAGGACCTACCACAAGTTTGAAGAAGCCATTTGTCAAGGGGGTGAGTTTATCTCTGTGACTAGATACTGAATACATGCTTGGTACCTGTGAAAGCAGGTTTAATAGAATGAATCCTATGGCTTCAGAAGTGGATCAGAATTCTAAGTTAGCAAAGGTCAATTGGTGGCATTAAACATTCTAAAGTAAAATGAACATGATATCTATCAAGAACAATAACTAACTGGTATTCTAAAACTCCAGGACCTGGCCTACAGGCAATTGTCTATAGAGTGCCAATCTCTAAGTTGTGTGAACCATCTACCTGATCAGTATATTAGAGTAAATTCTGGTTCTGGGAGGCTGGCATGGAACTTGAGCTACCATGATGTAGTCATAATCTCTATCCCAATTCCAAGACCAAAGGGCTTTCTAAGACAGAGAAATTTCAGCAAAAGGGAAGCCAAGTATCCCTTAGGAAGTGGCTCCTTACTTTGAATAGAGTAAAAACAAGAATAACTATATTGGAAAAATATCTTTGTATTTAGAGAGCAGTACTGCCTCTGAGAAACAAGAACTACCAGAGATTTAAAAAAATCTTTATGTCAGACACATTGGGGACCTGTTATAAAATTGTCCCATTTCAAAATTTGAACTCCAGATTATGGTTATTTTTTCAGATACTGGTGTATACATAAGACATACATTCCATGACAATCAGAAGGATCCCTGTATCAGATTTTTAACCTTAAAATAAATTAATATAACCCATGAAAGAAAAGTGTGATACTAATAATTTAGCAGAAGTTCCTCATGCCTCTTTTGTTTGCCAAAGTGGTATATTATCAAAGATACATAGGCAGGAATGATACAAAGAACCATCAAAGACAAATAATATAAAGGAGAACATTCTTATGATGTCCTAGTTTCCTTTCCGGTCTGGTAAACACAGTGGTAGAGTTGGGAACTGGGGCATAGTGGATTAATATACTAAGGTTAAGACTCCAATAAGACCTTCCCAATATGGTTCAATAAAGTGTCCAAAGTATAATTTTCCCCTGGTATAATACACATTTATCACGTTATATAAAATAATGTGTGTTTTCTTCACAGGTAACCTTTTATGTAGGTTGGTCTCCAAACAGCATAGAGTAAAGACACTATTACTATACTGGACTTCCAGATGTTTGTGGCTTTTTCTTCATGGTGTTTTATGATTAGCAAAGTCAGACTTGGTCAGAATGTACTGCAGCAGGCAAACTTCCCTTTTCGTTTGGCTGATTTATTATAAATAAAATATTTATATAAAATATATCAATACTAAATATATAAATAATAAATAAAATTATTATAAATAATAATAATAAATATTATTATAAATAATAGTAATAAATAATTATTATGGAACACTGTTAGAAACTAATGGAGATGTAGATATGTACTAATTTCTGGGTCATTTTTAAAGCCTTGGTAAGACTTGTGGAAATGAGAGGATTGTCATATGCCCAGTGAATTTTCTGGAAATATGGTTTAGAGTGTGTTGGCACACTGAGAAATAAACAGGACTCACAGCATGTGGTGGACTAACCAATTGTGGCAGTTTGAATGATCTCCATCCCCCATGGGTCTTTGAAAAATTGGTCCTCAATGAGCCATGTTCTTTGGGGAGGCTTAGGAGGTTCAAACTTGCTAGAGGAAGTGTTCCTAGGGGCAGCTTTGAGAGTAAAATGCTTCTGTGACTTCCCATTTATTCTGTTTCCTGCTCCCACTGCCATGCCTGTTCCTTGCTGCCACACTTCACCATCATGCTGGAACCGTAAATACAATAAATTCTTATGAGTTGCCTTTGTCATGGTGTTTTATCACAACAACAAAACAAATAACTAATCAACCAAAGAAATAAGACATTTAACTTCTTTGGATTTGGGAGTAAGTTTGGGAGATTTTAAATTATCCTGCCTAATTACTCTGATTGGCATTTTTAAGACTTTACTGGATAAAAAATGTAGTTGAGCCTCTTTGCCTGTTCTTGATATTGAAAGAAAAACTTTTCATCAATGCTATATTAGCTATCAGTATGTCATATATGACCTCTTTGTTATGCTATATATGTCCCTTTAGATCTGGTATGTTGAAGGTATTTTATATGAGAGTATATTGAATTTTTCCCAGTGCCTTTTGGCATTTTATTAAGATAATCACAGAGTTGTTGTCCTTCGTTCTACTAATATAGAATAGCACATTTGTTAGTATTCAGGCATCTGTACTGGCCTGCCTTTGGAATGTCTGACAGGATACACCCTCAGCTGCAGCCACTAAGAGCAACACCTGTACCTATTTATTATGTTCCCTTTTAAAGGGGCCCTGGCCACCTCCCATCCCCCCTGCCTCTCTTTCCTCCCCTGCTCCACTGGCCTTGTCCCTGGAGGCCCGTCTTCCCCCTCCCCTTTTTCCTTAATAATAAAAAATCCCTCCCCTTGAACTTTGTTGTATGGCATCTTTCTCTCTTGAGCTGCTTTTGTAAAAAAAATTACAACATTCATAGATTGTGTGGGGTAGACTACTCTTGCATCCCTTTAATACAGCACTTCATGGTGGATTGTCTTATGATCATACTATTGGATTCAGTTTGAAAGTATTTTATTTGTCTCATGCATGTATGTTCACTAGGTAATATTTTTATTTAGGTTCACTAGTTTTTTGTGGTGTCTTTATATGGCTTTATTATCGAGGTGTTGTTACTTCATGAAACTGGAACTATTCTCTTTTCAATTAAAAAATTTAGAATGATTGATTTTTCCTTCTTTGAATTTAGTTCCTATACAATATTTTAAGACAACAAAAACACACTGGTATTAGGAAAGAGTTCTTTTTAATGGATGGTATGGCTTGTCCCAGCAAAAATCCAGGCATTTTTTTCTCTATATCTTCTCTTCTCTTCTCTTCTCTTCTCTTCTCTTCTCTTCTCTTCTCTTCTCTTCTCTTCTCTTCTCTTCTCCCCTCTGTCTCTCCATCTCTCTGTCTCTGTCTCACTACCTCTCTCTTGTTACCTCCATTTATTTATTTATTGAGTGGAGCATATGGAAGACAGAGGGCAACTTTGGGTACTCTGTGTTTCCTCAAACTACATAGGTCTTAGGGATCAAATTCAGGTTGACAGGCTTCCCATCAAACACATTTACCTGTGAGCCATCTCAGTGGTGGCTTTGTTTTATACCTTTTACCTAATTGTTTACTTACTGTATGTGTATTGGGTGTGGTTGGCTATCCATAATAATAACTTCCCACTCAATGTGCAGCAGGTCTGCATACCCTTAAAATTGGGCTCTTCCACACATGCCCAAACCACTGTCTATTTAAAATTATATTATTATAACACACAAAACTCAGTTGTAACTAGAATTACTATAAGTGTTCTCGGTGGAACTGCATGTAAAAGGACAGCAAACTATCTTAGAGATTTTTAACATTTCTACCCATTCAGTTTCCATGGAGAGCAGTATATTGTCTCCAGCTTTCTTTTGCACCTTCCATGCAGAATGTTCCTGGGGAAAGACCTCTCTCTCATGGGCTGGCTTTTAACAGCCACCTTCCTTCACATTCACTAGTGTCATATTCAGTCTTGCTACACTAACTCAGAATAGACAATGGTCACTGAGACACTGCTCAGAGTGAAGAATTCTTAAAGCATTCGGGAAACATACAGAGGGAGAATTCTTTTTTTTCTTTCAAGAATCCTGCTTAAAATCTCTCTTATGAACTGAACTAGAGGGAGAGGTGAGGAAGGAGCTTCCAAGTACATAGAAACCCCGTTAGCCAATAAAATGCTTTTCTAGCATTTGTCCCATTTGTTGAAGATGGCGTCTCTCATTCCTGTAACTTCAAATCAGTAATTAACACAAATGTTGGAATCCACATTTATTTCTAGAAACCACCTTTCTATGGCTGTTTTTTAAACACAGGAGTATGACAGTTTGTATCATACAGAGACATAGCTAATAGGCTCTAGTCCACTGTCCCTACCTCTTCTCTAAGCAGTTGACTCTCCTTAACTAGAAAGACAAGATGCATATCTGCTTCACAACATTACATCTCCACAGTACCAATGTCTCCTCTATTTCTCTGGAGTTAAGATGGCTCTTCTATCACTGAAAGATCCCAACTTAAGATTGATGGTGCAGACATGTTTAGTAAGTCCAATATTTCACACTCTTCTCTCTAGAGGTAAGCACAAGTTGCATTGAAAAAGTTAAAAAGCAATGCCTGCCAATATTCTATCATAGACAAGGCTGTAGCCCATGAAGTTGAAGCCCCACTCCCTCCCAAGGAACCACTAGAGTTAATAATTGCTGAGAGATCCCGAGCTGCTTTCTTTAGGAGTGCAATAACAGTAAGTTGCCATGCTCCATAAAAATGCAACCTATACTCATGGTCATGCAAGGAGCCCTATTGGACTTCAGTGGGTCACAAAACAATAAAACAGAAGACATGAAAGTGAGAGTGGATTTGTTGAGAAAAGGCAGTTCTGTGGACCACGGGTAAGGCATGAGTGAGGGTAATAGGAGTAAAAATGAGTAAAATATATTATATGCATGTATGAAATTGTTGACAATTATAATTTTGCAGCATATTTTAATATTGAGTAACCACTATATTTTTTTAGTTGTGAAGGAATGTACAAGTGCAATGAACAATTAATCTGTAAAAAGATATAACTCAGGTTTTCTACAATAAACCATCAAGGTGGAGGACATGGAGGATTGGGGGTAGAGAGAGTCCAAAGGAAATCAAGGGACAGACTTATTTTCCTTCTGAGCCCATAGGTAAAATCCTTGTAAACATGCCAGTCCGCAGAATGTCAAGGTGACTGCTGCCAAGTCTAATAGGCAGGGGTTGACACCACCAGGACTCACATGGCAAAAGGAAAGAATATCTACAAGATTTCTTATGACCTTTGCATGCCTACACACACACACACACACACACACACACACACACACACACACACACACACTAAACAAACAAATAAATAAATAAATAAATGTAATAAGGAAAAATAACACTCCCTCCCATGCATGCTTTTCTCATTTTTAAAGCTCCAGAGTTAAGTAAGATTGGAATTTGAAGTGAGACATAGATATTAGAAAACTACCTCTTGTTCCTGCCTTGGGAAATTTACTCAGAATCTTTAAGACTCAGGTACCTTATCTGCCATGTGGAGATGATATTTGCTCTGGGGATTAAAGTGAACCATCACTTAGCTCAACTCAGTTCCTCCCTTAAATTCTGGCTTTCTCTGCTGTCCTTTCTTCCTTCTGCCAGGTGTGCCTCTCTATGTCTCCCATCACTGGCTGCTGCATGGCTATGGCTTTTTCTGGTTGCAGCTACTTTACCAAAGGTTTCCTCATGTACGTGTTGCCTGAGTTCTAGTTGGTTTTAATAATAAAAACCTGGAGTCAAATAGTAAGGGGTGAAAGCTGAAAGATCAGAGAGGCAGAGCAGCCAGCCACTACAGATCTTAACTCAATGAAATCCTTCAAATGAAAAGAGGCCTAGCTCCTGTCTACTCCCACCTTATGTTCATCTCTCTACCCAGCCATATCACAGCCTGTCTGTACAGACCTCCTGACCTCTATGGTTAACTAGTGGCTACCCCTGCCCTCTGATCTTCAAGCAACCAAATTTGTTAGAGCACAAAAAAACATCACCACATTTCCACTTTTTTGTCTAAAATAAAAAGAAGGTTATAACTAAAATAAGAAAGAATATATACAATAAGTACAATAACTATAGGCAATTAACACATCAAGAATGTCTAGTCCATTAATAATTGACAAGTTCAGAGAAAATACTCCATTATCCATATTATTGTGATGAGTCCAAAGTGTTGTAACTAATACACTCTCTATTCTGACTTGCATTACCAAAACTATCTTTTATTGTCTTTCAACCTTATACACTTTACACCTATTTAGTGAGATTCTATTTTGAGTCTAGTAAACAAGGAAAGCTATAACTATACTATCTAGTCTTCAACTCTCTTAGACACCCAAGAAGGAAATAATATTAGCTGAGTGAGCAGGAAGTGCGAGCAAGTGATTTCCAAAAAATCTGAGAAATGACAGAAACAGATGGCTGCCTGGACAATCACCCAAGGGTCCTCTGTAATGTTGGAGCATCCGTCTTAGGCATATAGACCTAGAATAACTGACAGACTTTTCTGTGAAGCAAGATATTTTGAAGGACTGTCCTACCTAGTCTTGGCAAAGTTTGGCAGTCACTTTCTTTTGTGTCTTGTTGTCCAATTTGGACAGCATACTGTCAGCAGTCAATGCAACAGCACTTTCTTGCCCAGGGGCTGACTTTTGCCACAAAGAAAGTAAACTCCATGTGGAGTTTCTTTGATGCCTATTCCAGTGTAGATTGGTGCTGCCAATAGCACAAGTCACTGTCATTATAAAAAAAAAGACCCTACGTTATTAAAACATCTTAAATGACATATTCTGCAGATCTCTGAAGTGTTTGAAGATGACTTATCTATTTAAAATATATCCTTATTTGACCTGGAAAACATACCTATTATAACTATAAGTGAGACTATAATGACTAACTACTACTTGCATTTCTTTATGTCCTAATTAGTTGGTGTTGATAACTTTCAAGGAATAGAACTTTGTATTCCATTGTTAAATGGGCTGCATAGGTACAATACTTTGAATAAGATTAGAAATGTATGTACAGTATATTCTAACAAAATAATCTCAACTTTGTATCAGTATACAAAAATCCATCAATGAAAAATATTTAAACTAGTAGTTGCTTTTTTGGTTTAAAAGTAGATTAAATAGTCTACCTTTTTATCATATTTCTATATCCCTCCATTTTCTGTTCAGATACAATCTACCCTTATACCCTATCATATCTATACCCCCGTTTTTTCTTTTCTAAACAAGAACTCTGAATCTAATCTCATTTGTTCAGCTTTTTTTCCTGGCCATTAACAGTAACAACTTATAACTTGTTGGTTACTCTAAATGATGACCAAACATCCATAACCCATTGAATGACCAAAAACCACCCATCCCACCTCTTGGGAATGTGGGTACCCATCATGTTCTTAAGTTTACTTCTTGCTCTCTGAGTGTGATAGTATCTCTAGGGGATCCTGAAAAGAAAAAAAGTGGGTTAATTGTCAAGTTCTGGAAGAGGTAACTGAATTAATGTTGTCACGTCTCTGTATAATGGGAAAGTACAGGGCTTGTCTCAAGTCCTGGCTATAGTACAATTTGAAGCTGGATCATCTCAGCTAATTACCTCAAAATTGTCTTGAACAGTTTGTGGTGCAAAGCCAATCTTTAGGTGATGTTTTTCAGTTAGTGTTTTTATCACAGTCCTGTTGGAATCATCATTGTGGGGCCCCATCATCCTTTCATTCAAAGGACGCTATTAGGTATGGTCATTCACTGCAGAAAACTTAAACATTTTAAATGTCATATGCAGCAGATCTCAAATAAGTTAAAGGAGAAATATTTGTTGTGTACATCCAGAGTGCAAAATCTTTAATTTCTAGTCATCTGATAGACATCCAAATCAAAAATCATATACAGGAAGTGAGACGAAATCTTTTTCTAGAATTGATTAGTACTATATATAACCACTAATATCATGACACAAAGTTTGAAATATATTTTTTAATCTTACAAATTTTGAGATAATGTTTATATTTTAAGAAAGGCTTTAAAGAGTCAAAATAAAACCAAAGAATTATGAGATTTGTGGCAATACGATAATCCCTTAATTTTTGCTTTTCTCCTAACTATAGACATTTACAAATTAGAGTCAGAAATAAATTGATAACTGGTAGTTTATTAGGGAAAAGTAGTCACACAAAGGAGCCAGTGACCAGGTTTGCACTGGAGCAGGACAGACCCTGAAATGCTTCCTAGTCATCTCAGCCAGGCTAAAGAAAGAGATCCATGTGCACGCCTCCCTCCTTTTTTTTTCTTTTTTTTATTAGTCCAAATTAGGAACAAGCTTGCTTCACATGTCAATCCCTTCTCACTCTCCCTCCCCTACCCCCAACCCTCCTCCCCAACCCCTCACCTGTCCCCCATCCCAGCCAGTCTCCATTCCCCCAGGCAGGGTAATGCTCTTGATGGGGGCTCCCCAAAGTCCACCACATCATCCTGGGCCAGGCCTAGGCCCTCCCCCATGTGTCCAGGCCCAGAGAGCATTCCTTCACATGGGATGGGCTCTCAAAGTCCCTTCTTACACCACAGAAAAATACTAATCCACCACCAGGGGCCCCATAGAATTCGGAGGCCTCCTCATTGACATCCATGTTCAGGGGTCTGGATCAGTCCCGTCCTGGCCTCCCAGACAGCAGTCTGGAGTCCATGTGCTCCCCCTTCACCAGCCTGGTACTGACTCCTTTGATCTTCATTCCTTCCTCTCAGCAACTGGATTCCAGAGTTCAGTTCAGTGTATATCTGTGAGTGTCTGCCTCTGCTTCCATCAGCCATTGGATGAGGGCTCTAGGATGGCATATAAAATAGTCATCAGTATCCTTATAGGGGAAGAGCATTATTGAACAATATTGAAGAGATATGGAGAAAGTGGACAGTCTTGTCTTGTTCCTGATTTTAGAGGAATCGTTTTGAGTTTATCTCCATTTAGTTTGATGTTGGCTGTTGGTTTGGTGTATATTGCTTTTATCATGTTTAGATATGGTCCTGTTATTCCTGTTCTCTCCAAGATCTTTATCATGAGATGTTGGATTTTGTCAAAGGCTTTTTCAGCATCTAGTGAGATGATCATGTGGTTTTTCTTTTTCATCCCTGGTAAGAAGCCAACATGATCATAGTATATGATTTTTCTGATGTGTTCTTGGATTCGATTCACCAAAATTTTGTTGAGTATTTTTGCATCAATGTTCATGAGGGATATTTTTGGTCTGTAGTTCTCTTTTTTAGTTTATCTTTGTTTGGCTTGGGTATCAAAGTGATTGTAGCCTGGTAAAAAGAGTTTGGCAATGTCCCTTCTGCTTCTATTGTATGGAACAATTTGAGGAGTACTGGTATTAGCTCTTGTTTGAATTTCTGGTAGAATTCTGCAGTGAAACTTAAAAAAAGCCCATTTTTGGTTGGGAGGCTTTTGATGACTGCTTCTATTTCATTAGGGGTTATAGGTCGATTTAAACTGCTTATCTGTTCTTGGTTTAATTTTGGTAAGTGATATCTATCCAGAAAATTGTCCATTTCCTTTGGATTTTCAAATGTTATGGAGTACAGGTTTTCATGCCAGGAAATAATCAAACTGAGGGCTGAAATAAAAAAAGTAGAAACTAGGAAAACATTACAAAAAATCAATGAAACAAAGAGTTGGTTCTTTGAGAAGATCAACAAGATAGACAAACCTCTATCCAAACTAACCAAAAGGCAGAGAGAGAGCACGCTAACTAACAAAATCAGAAACAAAAACGGGCATATAAAAACAGACACTGAGGAAATCCAGAGAATCATCAGGTCATACTTTGAAAGCCTCCCTCCTTCTTAAACCCTTGTTATATAACTCTGTCCAAGCCAAATCCAATGTGGTCAGCTGCACCTTTAATCAAGGTTTCTCCCTACATCTATCCCTTATCAGGTTGTTTTACTGACATGAGACAGAGATTTTGGATTTTATTTTAACAAGCATGCTGAGGTTTAAAGAAGGAGAGAGCCACATTCCAACTCCAAAGCCATCTTTAAGTTTTAGTTTGACTGAGACTACAAAAAGACCATTTGCATTATATGATTGTAGAAAAAAAAGCAGAAATAAACATTTGGGAAGATTTGTGAAATTTTATCCTGTTGGAGATGTGATATACCAATAGGCCAATTTAGTCTTTTTCTTGGGACATTGTTTTCTGCATGATTTGTCCATTTTCTTCAGATGTCTCATTTGCCAGTGGTCTCCAGGTTCTGCAGCTGGATGCCTTTAGTCTCCTGAAAACACAAAAACAAAGCTTTTCTCTAATCCTAATTTTGGGGAGGTTCCCTTATGACAAGTAATATCTGATCAAAGAAAAATATTTGTTAGTTTTAAAGCTAGTTTAAATTAAATAGTCATGCTATTTGATGAAGTATCATCTCTTTCAATCAAGAAGTCTCTCTTGTTCAAATTTAACCTTTATCAATTTTATGGTATCCATAGCTTTTCTTCTCCTGTGGAAACAAAAACAAAACCCTTTCCCCAATGAAACACTTCCTGCCTTCCATTGAGAGGTCAACACATCTTTAAAGTATACAGGCTGATTTAATTCAATAGTTTTTTTTTTTTCATTACCCAATGTCTCTTTGTAGCTCTCATTCCATTGTCCTTAGCAGTTAGAAAATTCAAGCTTAATAAAGCATTATATAATCTATTTCTGGGGGGTCTTTATTACCTCTTTCTGTTTATTTAGCATATCCTTTAGAGTTCATTTTGGTCTTCCTATAACTGCTTGCCCTGTAGGATTGTCTAGTATACCTCTAATACGCTTTATATTGTAATAAACAAAAAATTGTTTCACTTTACTAGACACATCTGCTGGAGCACTGTCAGTCTTAATTTGTACAGGTATTCTGATGATGGCCGTAACTTCTACCAAATGTTAGAATGTTGCAGAATCAACCTTTTCAGAACTGGAAGCAGTTGCCCATTGAAATCCTGAATAGGTATGTTGTATATATTTTAATTTTCCAAATTCTACACAATGAAACACATCCATCTGCCTGATTTCACTCTTTTGAGTACCATTTTTGTGTTATTTACTGCTGTTTGGTTGTATAAAGAAATGGGGCATTTCCTTATGTTTTCCTTGGCTTGTTGCCAAGTAATAAAAAAAATCTTTTTTCAAACCTTTGTTGCTTGCATGATGGTTTTTATGAAATTCTGAGGCCTTCAGCACATTTCCTGTCAATAAATGATCAATTTCTTCATTACCTTGTACTAGAGGGCCTCACAGAAACATGAGATCTGATCTGATGTGTGTCTTATATATATGGGATTATTCCCGTTCCCGATTATTTCTTGTCACTGAATAAATAATAAAGTCATCTATATCATCTGGTATAAGTTCAGCAGTTTCAATATGCAAAACAACTCATTCTCCATATTGTGAATCAAAAACTACATTGAAAAGTTCTGTAAAATCCATAAATAACATGAGAATAGCATATAATTCTGACTTTGCGGCAGAATCATAGGAGCTTTGAGCTACTTTACTTAAACATTCTGAGTTGTAACCTGACTCTCCTGATTTATTTGCATTAGTATAGATGTAGGGGCTACAGATATTGGTGTTCCCTGTACAGTGTGAGGAAGGATCTGGTTAGTTTGCTTTATAAGTTGATTTCTCTTGCTTTGGGGATGTTTGTTGTTAGTCTCTCCCCCCAAAAATTACTGCAAGCTCTTTGCCAGAGATTACTTTCTGCCCATAATTTGTCAATTTCATCATTATTAAAGGTGCTACAATTTCTGTGGGGTCTATTCCTGCTGCTTGATAAAGTCTCAATTTTCCTTTTAGAACCAACTCAGATATTTTCCATGTAAGTTTTAAAATTTTTATTCTGTTTATGTAGGGAAAAAAAGATCCATTCTAAGATAATATCTTCCTTCTGCATTAATATTCCTGTAGGAGAATGCTTAGAGGGTAAAATAACCAGAATGTAATCAAGCTCTGGATTCAAACAACCCACATGTGCATCCTGTAATTTCTTTTCCACCAAAGCTAATTCTCTCTTATCTTCAGCTGATAAATTTCTTGGACTATTTTAGTCCTTGTCACCATCTAAGGTTTTGAACAAATTACTCAATTCACTTTTTTCTACTCCAATAGTGGACCTTAGATAGGAAATGTCTCCTAGCAATCTTTGAAAAGAAGTAAGAGTCAGCAATTGATCTCTCCTAATTTGCACCTTTTGGGGTTTAATTTTCTGTAGACCTATTTTATTTTTATTTTTTATTTGAATTAGAAACAAGATTGTTTTACCTGTCAATCCCAGTTCCATCTCCCTTGCCTCCTCCCTTTCCCCCATCTAACACACTACATATGTCATATATTTTCTGCTCCCCAGGGAGGGTGAGGCCTTCCACAGGAGGTGTAGACCTATTTTATATCATAAATAATTAATATAATCTTCTCTTTGTGTTTTTTCAGGGGCAATTTGTAATCCCTAACAAAGCAAACTTTTCTGTACTTCTTCAAACATTCTCTCTAAAGTATCAACATTTGAATCAGATAGTAAAATGTTGTCCATATAACAGTAAACTATAGATTGAGGAAATTGTTTGTGTATCATTTCCAATGGCCATCATACAAAATATTGGCACAGGGTAGGGCTATTTAACATTCGCTGTAGGAGAACTTTCCATTGATCTCTCTTAACAGGCTGAAAATTATTAAATGTAGGCATGAAGGCAAGTTTTTCTCTGTCTTTTTCTTGTAAAGGTATGGTGAAGAAACAACCTTTTAAATCAAGAACCGTAAGAGGCCATTCTTTCAGTAATAGGGAAGGCAAACGTTCTTTAATATAACGAGTTGCCAATTCCTTTCTCTAGAGAACGATTGACAGATTGTAATGCAATCTGTTGATGTTCTTTGACAGCAAGATTTTCAATCATTGCCACCACTGCTAAGGAGCTGGGAACCTAAACATGGAGGCTTTGTGCTAGGAACTGTGTAACTCTGTTGGCTGATGTAGACATTTCATTTTTTTTGACATTTCATTTTTTAGGGTATAAAATATCAGGTAAAGAGCTGGATTGAGGAGTCTCAAAAATCATAATCAGACCTGATTAAGTGTCCCAGAAAGAGCCGGCAATGAAATTCCAGGGTGTAGTTCACTGAAAAAGGTATCTTCTTGGGAAACAAAGAAATATTAATAAAGATGAATTATAGATATAGATAAAAGACCATAAAAATAGGGAAGGCAAAGGAATTCCAGACTTTGAGATCCCATTTCACATAGAGGGATACTCCCTCAGCCTAGACACATAGGGGACGGCCTAGGCCCTATCCCAAAGGCTATGACAGACTCTGAAGACTCCCCATGAAAGGCCTCACTCTCCCTGGGGAGCAGAAATGGTATTGAATAGGTAGGGTGTTAGTGGGAGGCAGGAAAGGAGGGGAGGGAGAGGGAACGGGGATTGACATGTAAAACAATTTTGTTTCTAATTTAAATTTTAAAAAATTAAAAAAGAAAGCCTTGGACTGTTCCTCTCTAACCTTATAATGCAGTGCTTAAATTGATTCTCCTTTAAATTCCTCTGTCTGTGTCTGGATATCTCTATGATCTGTTTTAATAAGTTTTTCTAAAACTTGTATCTTAGCATGCCTATTACCCAACATTTTGGTGATAAAGCAAATATGATAAAAACTGATAATGTTTATAATTGACATTACATAAATCCCATCTAAGTTAGTCATCCTCTCATTTAATTGTTCCATTTTCCAGCTGCCCAGCATATTATCAAACAGAGACCTAACTCCCTCCATTGCAATAGTCCTTCCCATTTTTAATGTGAGACAAAAAAAATCTCTTTTAACTAATTCCTCCCTTTCAGAATTCCCAATTGTCTCACTAAATCTACCGATATTAAGATTCAGATGATGGTGAAATGTGAGGCTGGCTGCTGCTGCACATAAACGTAGAGGCCAGAGCAAGTAACCAGAGGAGGGTTCCCAGGGAAACCCACACCCACCAGGAGTGGGAAATCTGCTGTCTAAAAAAAGCACACAATGGATAGTGGGGTCATATGAACACATTTGGCAGGAACGGCCTAAAGGCGGAGCTGGCTGGTCATGAGGGGCTAACTCTGGCAGCATATTGAGCACACACACCTGTGTTTCTTGTTGCGGACAGGCTGCAACAGGAAAAATCCAAACTCACTTAGAGGCTTAGCGCTGGCTTGTGCCAGTGGCTGCAAAGCCAAAGGCAAGCAGCTTTTTCATGGATTTGTGCCCCACAATAGGCGCCAGATATAGTACAAGTTCTCATTGGTCTTAAAAATAAAAGCCTGGAGTCGGATATTAAGGTATGAAAGCTGAAAGATCGGAGAGGCAGAGAAGTCAGCCTCTAGAGGTCTTAACTCTATGAAATCCTCAGACCCAAAAGAGCTGACCTCTGTCTCCTCCCACCTTATATTTATCTCGCCACCCAGCCATGTCACTTCCTGTCTGTCTGTACATGTCTTCAGACCTCTCTGGCTATATATCGGCTAACTCTGCCCTCTGATCTTCAGGCATGCTTTATTTGTTAGAGCACTAACAAAATATCACCAAATATGTGTATGTGTGTATGCACAAATACATGTGCATGTGCCAGCCCTAGGTCTAAGCTGTTGTTATTACTCTGCTAATAGATAAAATAAACTCTGACCAGAAAGTCAATATAAACTTGGGCTTATGTGAAACTAAAATTTGTGGTAAATTACTTCTCATCGCTTTTTATTCCATTGCATTTGCACAGTTGGGTTATTTCTTATATTTGTAATCAATTGCTATGACCAGGAATTGAAATTGTTAATTTTCTTCTTTCCAAGGTATACACTTACCATTGAAGACCCAGACAGAGATACGCAATGCCTATTACCACAGTAATGAATATAAATAGGATGGATTCTTTCAATCTATATCTTCCACTACTTACTTCTCTTTAATGGCCATGTGATACTTTTTCTTCCAGTATTTTAAGTACAACTATTTACATATATAATCCAAAATGTCTGCTGTCTAAGTCTTCCCAAGTCTTTCTGCCTTAGGGGAATTTAATACTTTCATAATTAAATGAAATGAATTAAGTCTCCATCCCACACACTAAGGAAGTCCAGAGCTCTCACATTCTTGGGAGTAGCTGGATGCTCTGTAACATCTCTTATTCCAAGCTTGAGTGCTCACTCATAGTTCTGCAGCTGAATTCTTCCTGCTACAGCCTTTGGGTCCAACTCACCTCTCCTCAAGGTAGAACATTTTTTGGCATGAAGAGGCTGAGTTGCTTTCCTTAGGAGTATATTCAATATTAGGCTACCATGCTCCAGAAAATACAACCTCTATCCAAGCTCATGCAAGTAGCCCTAATTAAACCCAGTGGGTCACAAAGCTAGCAAAACAAAAGACATGAAAATAAGGGGTATTTGCTGACTAAAAGCAGTTCAGTGGGAGCAGGGGTGGGGGTGGGGTGGGGGAGAGTAAAGTATGAGAGAGGATAATAAGAAAAATAACCAAAATATGTTATCTGCATTATGAAGCAGAATAAGAATTGGTACTGAAAGGCATGGGTATTTGAAAACTACTCTGCCTATAGGTCCCATGGTTTTAGAGCAAAGCTAATTTGCTGATGAGCTGCTTCTCCCCAACATGCTGTTCCAAACCTTTTTTTCCTGTCAGTATGTTGTCTCTGGATAACCCTTTCTACCACACATATGAAAATTCACAAAACTCTGCCTCCTCCATCCCTCAAGAAAAACATCTTTAAATCCCTTGCATAGTATACCTCATTCATTCAATAGCATAAATCTGATAGAAGTGACAAATAGTTCAATATTTAATTTTCTTAGTCTGAATTTCATTCCTTGGGTAAAATACTCAAACTAAAGAGGAAATGAAAATATATTCAAACAAGTGCTAATGACTCTTCAAATTTTCAAGGTTTACAGTGTAAATTGACACTATAAAACTGCAGGTACACACTATAATATCATGGTCCTAGAGTCTCAGAACATCTTGATTGGTCTTTCCTGCTCATTTGACACATAGTCTACATTTAACAACAGGGAATGATAATCTCAAGTGTTTCCAACGTTCAGACCTCCAATAATTCTATCCCTATTAATTCCATAGCTAGTATTCTATACTCCTTTTTTTCCTGAGTCACACAATATCATGATCAAGTTCACAAAAGTAATATTCTTTTTATTATGTTAAATTACTCATATTTACATATCCATTCCCCCATTCCCTTGCCCTGCCATCCTCCCATGTTCCCCACCCAACCCACCCCCAACTCTTCCCCAGGGATAGTGAGGCCCTCCACCAAGGACCTTCAAGTTCTGTCATATTGTTTGGGGGAGGGTCTAGGTCCTCATTGCTGTATCTGGGCTGCAATAGTAATATTCTTTAAGAGGATATGAGGTCATATCTTGTTCCATGAAGAGAAGATGTTCAGTCACTATTCATATATATAAGAAATACAGTTGGCTTACACAACAGCTGTATGGTTCCTGGTATGTTCACTTACATCAGTAAGTAGACCCAGTAGACCCAGTGGACCTCACAAGCCTGCCTGTAGATGCAATCTCTGCCATGGTTTCTCACTTCCCTCCTTGGTTTTGGCAGTACCCTGTTTTCCACATGAGCGTCTACCCTGTCCTCCCCTGATGCTGTATTTTCTGAAAGTCACAGTCCCTTTTCTCTTCCTTTCTGTCCCTTTGAGCCCTTAGGCTAAACACTGGCTGGCATCACAGGCTCTAAAGTAAAATTCAAACTACTTCCAGATGTCCTTCCTAAAAGCTGAGAGCTAAAGAAAAAAGACAGTCACGGCCCTATCCAGACTAAGTATGATGAGATGTGTATCAAAAAGTCCACTTGCTGCTAATCAATAAAGGCATTGCTTCATGTTTAGGAGAACAGAAAATGTATGTATGTTTTCACTCTTTATATTGTTATTACATTTACATGCCATAATTAATGTGCAATTGTTTTTATTCTTACCTGGTTGTTATCTTTCTTATATTTTTAAGGGGAAAAGACATCAAGGTACACTACCATTTTATGGATTGGCCAATAGGTCAGACCTTAGGAAAACATGACTGTGTGGTTAGAGATCTATGGATGGACCATTGGCTGAGACACCTGACTTTCTAGGTAGGCTGCCTGATTTAAATACAACTCTTCTGCATTGACTTTCAGGGGCCACAATTTTCTTAGAGTTTAAATTTGTAATAATAGTACCTACTTCTTGTTCTAATAGATGGTCAGCAATTAGGGGAGTGCCTTGGGCATAGTAAATCATCTCTAAATGTTTACCATTGTTAAGTCTTTTAACTAGGCTGGAATGACTGGCTAGGCTCAAACCTTTTGTTTAAGCTGAAGGCATTTACACTAAACAGCATACAGGTCTTTAATCCAGAAAACAAAAATCACTTTTGTTTTTTCTCAGCCTTTATTCACTTATTTCCCAAAATTATGGTTAGAACCTAAATGTCATGCACTGAAAGAAATGTCAGAAACATGGTACCAAATAAGAAAGACAGGCTCCTGGGAAGTCTTAGTCCTAAAGAGAGAAGAAAATAAACAATGAACAACAAAATGATGAGAATGATGTCATATAGCAATAGCACTACAGAAAATAAAATTAGTAGCTTAGCAGGAGAACATGGAAGAATGATCATTGCAGAGAGAGTACATTCTAGAAGTGAAGACCTGAACAAGAAGATTGTTCAAAAACCCACCTGATCACCCTACAGAGGAGGGAAAAGCTGGTGTCCAAGTCACAAAAATGGAGTAGTGTGATTAGGGTGGCTGGAAACAGAGTGCCACAGGCAACCTCAGAGGCTATGTCAGCAAATGGAGCTTTGTGTCTTTCTTGGTCAAGTTTAGACTTCACACTGAATGAAACAGGGAGCTTTGGCAAAGCTAGTGTGAGTAAGAATGCATTCTGATTTATAAGTCTAAGTCATCACCAGGTTGGTCAGGCTGAGAATGGGTTCTAGGAGAGAAAGCAGACAGCGGAATAGCTACTGCAAGGCACTGTAGGCTGGAAATGATTCTCACAGAATGGGGAATGGGGATGTATAGGAAAGAGGGGGAGGGTTGGGGGAGCAAGAAGAGGGTTAGGAATTGCTTGGTCTTAGTGTGAGAAGACAAATAGCTGCTTATTTACTGAATCCAGAAATTATACACGGGAAGATAGAAATTCAGAGAAAAAATTGAATGGCATTGCATGGATCTTTTAATTTGACCACTTGCACTGACCAAAAGACAAATTTTTCTAAGTTGGAAATAAATGAAGAAAACTTTTTTTCAGACTTCTGAATTGTTTGCATAGGAAAGAGGAATCCTAATCAATTAATGAAAAAGTAGGGCCCCTCCCTGTCTTACATTTGTTTGTGCTCTATTTGCATATAAATCAATATTTAACTTTTTTGGCTAAAATCTTTGATATTATATTAAGATTATGAATCTTCATATTAAAGTTCAATGAATTTCAGAAGGACTATATTGTGTAGGGATAGACACATTATGATAAAGGCAATATAAACAGCAAAGATGACAGTTACCAAAATTCAGGACAGTGTTTATGTCTAAGGGCAAGAACCAAAGAGCTTCAAATGTATTAGTAAAATCTTTTATATAAATGACCTAAAGGGTGAAGTACTTATTGTTCTTTAAGTTTCATGCATATGAAAACTGCACATATGACAGATACCAAAATAAAAAGAGTCTTCATGACGGCATACATTCTTCTGTTATGTAAGAAGTATATGTGGTTTCTAATAATATCTGTCCTCCACTAGATCATGGCCTCTGCAAGGACAAAGTCTGTTTCAGCCCCTTTAGACTCTCGGCTCCTCCCCACATTCATTCTTTAACACATAATGATCCAACAGCCTCTCACATCATATGTCAACAGTAAATAATATGGTCCAAGCGTAGGGTCAGTTTCAGGCAGGTGGGACAAAAAGACAAAACACCTGTAACCTGAAGAGTGCCTGATTCCTCCTCTCTCTCTTGTTTTTATCTTATCTATCTTTATCTTTCCTCAGAAAGTACTGGCAATCATGACTGTGACAGATCCCCAAACCATGCCTACTTAGCTTTTTTGGTACCAAACACAACAGTATAATAGAAAGGGACATGGAATAGATTTAATTGTGCTGACAATGGCTGAAATATGCACTGAGCGTGAGCTAACATGTCTAGAACAGGTTTGGGCAATAGTTTAACGAATCCTTAAGCATTAAATAGCTCACATTTAAAATGGTTCATTTTTCCTATTTCCAGCTTTTGACAAAGTATAGCCATCTATATTCTAATCCTTGTTCTAAAAATATGAATACGTTCCTTTGTTATAGACTAGGGAACAATTTGAAGATAGTGCAAACTTCCTATTTGCTTTTACACTGTCATCTCCATGAAAGAATTGTGATCAACAGAAAAAGACATATTCCAGTGACCTGAACCCCACAGGCATCCACCATGTACCCACATGCCCCTCAAACATCCCCCTGCCACATCATTTCTCCAGCCTGTATTAGGAACTGAACTGGTTTTAGAATGTTTTCTCTAATTTCAGACAAACTGCAATCCATCACTCTATGGTAACTCTTAAGGCATTATCCTTCCAAGATCTACTTAAATGACCAAACCTTCAGTTTGCACATTTTTTACGGTATTTACATAGTCCCTCACCATGAAATGTGTGTGGAACAGTCCTTTTATGTGTCACTGGCAGTTTTATGCATATGGTCCTGCACAAGTCCTACCACATATATGCCATGCAATTACCAAATAGATGGCCTATATTTGAAACGCAAATCCATAGTCCTTCTGGGTTGAGCAGATATCTAGGATCGTGAAGCAATTTGGAAAAGTCTACTCACATTCTCTGAATCCTAAAGTGTGTTTAAGTTTGATGCTTTGAATGGGAAGGTTTTATTTTTATTTTGGTTTGTTTTTTTGTTTTTTGTTTTTTGCAGGCAAGAAAAAAATTCTGGGTCATTTCATTCACAAATTTGGTCATTTCTATCTTATCTAGATGTTTGCTTTTTAACATTCATTATTTATTATCTATTTTTACAGATCCTGGTTGTACCAGACAAAATAACTAGGGCCTGAGCTTTGGCTAATAAACTGCTTTAAACTACAGTCCTTAAATAAGTGGTGAGCAGATGGAAAGTTGTGTCTGGCCGTTTCCTCACTATGACTCTGATCCCAGGAGTAGGGAGGACATGTGGTGTCCCCTGAACTGACTGGGAGAGTCAGTGTGTTCTGAGAAACTCCTGCAGAGCTCAATATGGAGGTGGAGTGTGAGCTTCTTCTCCCCTTTTCCTTCCCAGGTATTCGAGGGCTAGAAGCCTCATTGTCCTGCACTAATAGTTCTTAAAAAGCACCAAGCTCAAGTAACCCGTGGAGAGCTTATTATTATACAAGCAGATACAAAGCAAGATTATGATTCTTTTTTCTTAATTTGGGAGACTAGAACCATGTATTAAGCATATATTAAGTTGAGATAATGAATTTGGAGGAAGACTCTTTTCTATTGTTCAGTTTTAATAACAACAAGATCTAACCTTTATACAAAAGGGAGTAAGTTTTAGATGTCACATTTATTTTCTTATTGAACTGTTATGGATCCTGATCTGTCCAGACAAAGATGGACAAAGCAGGAAGCCTAGTTCAGTGTGCTCAGGTCCCTTACAAAGAGGCAGGAATAGGAGCAAGGGCCACTTCCACTTTCCTTTCAAAGCAGGTAGAGGACAGGAATACTAGAGAACAATGTAAAGTGGGCTGCAGTTATCAGCAGTGGCTGTGAAGGAACCAAGGTTCTCTTAGTTTGCTTTCTGTTGCTCAGACAACTAACGAGAGCAGAAGAAGCCTGGGTAGGCAAGCATTTGTTTCATCTTATACTTAACAGTCAATCATCAAGGGACGTCAAGGCAGGAGCTTGAAGCAGAAAACACAGAGGGATACTGTTTTCTGGCCTGCCGCCAAGCTCAGAGAAGCTACCGTTCACATGTAACCCAGGCCCACCTGTCTAGGCAGGACACTACCTACATTGTGTAGCAATCAACAAAATGCCTCACAGACACTCCTGTACACCAATCTGATGCAGTCATTTGTCAACTGAGGTTCCCTCTTCTCAGGTGTGTCACACTGACAACCATGATCAGGCATCACTGACGGTCTGAATATTATTGGTTCTTTTGTGGAAGCCTCGGTGTACTTTTAGCAGCTTGAGTCTCATTTTCCTTATGGTGGCTCCAGGATGGAATTTCAAACACGCAAGATTGGCTGAAATCATCTATCTGATGCTCACAGGGCAGTGTCTGACACAGCTAAGAACGGAGGATGTATGCTCTTTCAGAATGAGCCCTGGGAACAGACAGGATGGCAACCGCATGATAGGTGCTGATGGGTAAACTTCTCTTTCCCCTTCAAACACTGTGCTTGAACATGACCACAAGGTGGATCTATCTTCATACACTCAAGAAGTCTGAAGGCTTCACCGCATGGGGTTGATGTGGACATTTCAAAGATCATAAAACTCTCTCAGGAGAAATGAGGAGTTAGACAAGTTCTGCCCAGGGAAGTTCTCACAAGAGGCCATTGTAAAATGTCCTCATTCCTCTTAACTTAACTTGAAAAATGTTCCCACTAAATCCCAGTGGGAGTTTTATGTGAGAAAAGGATAGAATTAGGTCTTGTGTATTTTTAAAGGGTCATACAAAAAGGCAATGTCTAAATTTTTTACAGATGGCTGTAGAAGGGCTGATGCAGTTGGCCAAAACTGACCTTTTATGCTTCCCTAAAGCAAATGTTTACTGAGAGAACTCTACTATACTACCAATGGAAAAGAAAACCCTGAATGCTTACATTGGATGACCCAGCACACAGCCACTGCCAAACACACTTATAAAAATCAATAAGAATATTTTCCATGGTACCTGTTTTCAACCTTCCCCAAGATTTTGCTCTGCAGTTGCTTTTTCTCGAAACCAAATATGTTTCTCAGGAAAAATAATGTTTCTATGAGACTGGTCTTGTGGAAGCCTGTGCACTCGGGACCATTACTGTTTTGGGGCCCCATCTCTGCTACCACCATGGTGGCCAGAAAAGGATGCACAAGAAAGACTGACCCTAGCCTTTCAGATTCTGAACTGATGTGAACTTCTTCCAGAATGGAGTGCCTTCACTTTTCTTTAGAGAGGGAGATGGGTGCCAGGAATTTCTATGTTGTTTTGGGCATTAAATAACCCTTTAAAAACCCAGAATTTTGATGAGCTCTGTAAAAGAAAAGAAGTTCAAAACACAGAAATCCATCAAACCTGAATGGTCAAAGCTAAAGAGCAATCACAGCATATAAAGAATTTTATTAACTTGAAGATTTTGCTGGGAAAATGGAATGGCAGTATTTGGTAGTGTTCGGGATGCCTGTCATTTAGAACTTCCTTGTCTCCCTGGTATACAGAGCTTTCCAGGTCCCTTTCGACATGTTGATTTTTAGAACATAATTTGCTCTACAGCTTGTGTCTGGAAATCTAGGACCTCCCGCTCTTTCAGTCCAGGGAAGAGCAAAGTAATAGTTATATACACAATGAATTTCTTACTGAGTTTCTAGTTGAACATTTGAATTAAAAGACTGTAGAGATTTATATATTTTTTGAGAATAAGATCAATATGAGGCAAAATTGATTAACAGTTTTAAAATTTACAAAAGGTGTTATATCTGTAAAAGGATGTGAGGGCAGGTGTCAGAGTCTGATCATCCCTGGGATGTGGATTAGGTGGTCATACAGGCATTTAACAAATCTCATTAAATTATTTAATTGAAATTTATAAAATGCTTAGTTTATTGTAAATAAACTTTATCCTTTGCATTATAAAAATACTTTTAATTGACAAATAGCAATTTGTGTGTGTGTGTGTGTGTGTGTGTGTGTGTGTGTGTGTGTGTGTGTGTGTAGGGTGATATTTCACTGTATATTTTGTAACGATTAGATCAAGATAATTGAAGTCTCTCACCTTGACAGGTCATTTTTTGTATTAAAAACAGATGTTATATTATCTGTTAGCTATTTGAAATTCCCTGCCAAACATATTGATCCTTCCATATTATAGTACATCAGGAGGCACTCCCAGCTAACACATCATATGCACCAGCCTCTTCCATTTCCCCAACACTTCCTAAGTATTTCTTCTGCTTTGCCAATTTCTTCCTGTGCTGTGTTGAAGCTTTTTAGCTTGAGGGAGACAACTTTTCTCTTGTGTTGTCTGTGTTCCATGGGTCATAAAAGAATATTTGCCCTGAAAACGGTTTTGAAGAATTCGAGCTGTTTTCTTTTAGTAGCAAAAGAGTTTGGAGCCATACATATTGTTAGTATTCAGACACCTCTACTGGCCTGCCCTTGGGGTTCTGACAAGATATGCCCTCAGCTTCAGCCACTAAGAGCACCACCTGTGCCTATTCACTATGTTCCCTTTTTAAAAGTGCCCTGCCCACCTCCCATCTTCCTCTTTCTCTCTGCCTCTTTGTCTGTCTCTCTGTCTCTCCTCTTTGTCTATCTGTCTGTTTCTGTCTGTGTCTGTCTGTCTGTCTGTCTGTCTCTCTCTCTCTCTCTCTCTCTCTCTCTCTCTCTCTCTCTCTCTCTTTCTCTCCCTTTCTCTTCTGCTGCCCCTATCCCTAGAGGCTGATCTCCCCTCCCCTCTCCTCGCCTTTTCCCGTTGATTTTCCCCCAATAAAAAACCCTTCCACCCAAGCTCTGTCACATGGCATCTTTCTCTCCAGTACCACATTTTTGTAGTTTTTTTTATAGTCCACATTTTAATTAATCGTTTTTTATTTTTATATTAATTAGAAAGAAGAGTATTTTACATGTCAATCTCAGATCCCTCTCTTTCCCCTCCTCCCATGACCCCCCAATTAACACCCTTCCTATCCCTTACCCTTTCTGCTCCCCAGGGAGGGTGAGGCCTTACATAGGGGGTCATCAGAGACTGTCATATCCTTTGGGATAGGGCTTAGGCCAACCCCCCCCCCTTCGTGTGTCTTGGCTCAGGGAGTATGCCTCCATGTGGAATGGGCTCCCAAAGTGCATACCTATGCTAGGGATAAATACTGATCTACTACAGGAGGGCCCATGGATTTCGGGGGTCTCCTCACTGCCACCCACATTCATAGGGTCTGGATCAGTCCCATGCTGGTTTCCCAGCTATCAGTCTGGGGACCAAGAGCTCCCCCTCGTTCAGGTCATTTACTTCTGTGGGTTTCATCAGCCTTGTCTGGACCTCTTTACTCATCACTCCTCCTTCTCTGCAAATGAATTCCAGTTCAGTTCAGTGTTTAGCTGCAGGTGTCTGCTTCTACTTCCACCAGCTGCTGGATGAAGGCTCTAGAATGGCGTATAAGTCAGTCATCAATCTCATTATCAGGGGAGGGCATTTAATTTAAGGTAACCTCTCCTCTGTTGCTTTGATTGCTAGTTAGTGTCATCTTTGTAGATCTCCAGACATTTCCTAGTACCTGATTTCTCTTTAAACCTATAATGGCTCCCTCTATTATTGTATCTCTTATCTTGCTCTCCTCTATTCTTCCCCTGACTCCACCTTCCTGCTCCCTCATGTCCTCCTCACCCCTCCTCTTCTCCCCTTCTCATTATCCTACCTCCCTCTTCCCTCCCCCCATGCTCCCAATTTGCTCAGGAGGTCTTGTCCCTTTCCCCTTCTCTGGGGACCATGCATGTCTCTCTTAGAATTCTCCTTGTTACCTAGCTTCTCTGGCGGTGTGGATTGTGGGCTGGTAATCCTTTGCTCTATGTCTAAAATCCATATATGAGTGAGTACATACCCTGTTTGTCTTTTTGTGATTGGGTTACCTCACTCACGATGGGTTCTTCTAGTATCATCCATTTGCCTGGGAATTTCAAGATTCTCTTGTTTTTGTTTTGTTTTGTTTTGTTTTGTTTCCACTGAGTAATACTCCATTGTGTAAATGTACCACATTTTCTCTATCCATTCTTCAGTTGCGGGGCATCTAGGCTGCTTCCAGGTTCTGGCTATTACAAGTAGTCCTGCTTTGAACATCGTTGAACAGATGTCCTTGTTGTATGAATGTGCTTCTTTTGGATATATGCCTAAGAGTAGAATTGCTGGATCTTTTGGTAGAGTACCACTTTTTAAAATTGTAACACATGTAAGCCTTTGAGCCATTTTGATATGAGTGTGGACAGAATGTTCTTCTTTCTGCTGCATATAGGCATGCAGTTTTTCTAGAACGTTCTTTATTGAAAAACATCTTTTCTACAGTATGCATTCTTAGCACCCATGTGAAAAAATGAGTTGTGCATTTATCTCCATTTTGTCCTATTTACTTATTCTCTATTTTTGAGTGGGAACTGTGTTGTCTGGGTTACTAATATTTTTCATATATTTTGATGCTAAGCATTGCAATATTGTAATTGCTCAAGATGGCTTCAGCTATCACAGAGCTTTTTTGCTTCCATATACATTTCTGAAGAGTTTTTTTCAATTCTATTAAAAAATGTCATGGTATGTTTAAAAAAACTATAAAAATCTGTAGATAGCTTTATATAGTAGGGACATTAACAATATGAATTTTTCCAGCTCATGGACATAGGATGTCTAATCATTTTCTTTTAACATTTCCAGTTTTTCTCCCTGATGTTTTATGATTTTTATTAGATAGATATTTCACTTTCCTGGGTAGCTATTCCTGGACTTTTAGTTGTATCTTTTGTAGATGGAATTTCCTCTTTAATTTATTTCTCAACTATTTAATTACTGAATTTTAGAAAGATACTAAATTTTGTATTTTTTTCTTGTACCCTTTGACTTTAACTGAATTCACTATTCTAATGGATCTGACAGTTTTTGGTAGTCTTAAGTTTTTCTATCTGTAGCATGTCATCTAGAAATATGGATATCTAACTTCCTCTGTTGATATTTTCATATTCTTTCTTCTTCTTTCTCTTGTTATGGTGACTAAGAAATCCTAAATGAAAACAAGAATATTTGTCTTATTTATGATCTGAGAGAAAATTTTTCTCCTTCAATATGATATAGGCTCTGAGTATTTTATATGTTGCATTTATTGTATCAAGATGTATTTTTCTATATATAATTTTGTGTTGAATTTTATCTAATACATATTCTGCATCACTTGAGAATATCATACTTTTGTTCTTCATTACATTAATGTGATGTCTTAGAACTGTTGATTTGACTATTTTGAACTCTTCTCATCAGGTATAATGCTCTATTGTTTTCTTTGCTTTTATGTCCATTTATGCTTTGGGGATGAAGATAATGCTGGCCTTGGAGAGTGAGAAAAGGTTCTCTCCTTTTTAACACTTGGAGAGAGTTGAATAGAACTGGCATTGGTTCTTGAAATATAGTAAAATCCAGCAGTTAAGCCTGCTTCTATGTTAAAGCCAATGCTATTTCCTATTAACCTGTTCTATTATCTATTTTTCCTGTCAAATTTTGTTAGGCCACATATATCAAAAAATGTACTAATGTCCTCTAGATTCTCTGATTTAGTTGCACTGAGATAGTCCCTAATGTCCTTTATGTTTCTGTAGCATCATGCTTAGTATCTCCATTTTCATCTCTGATGTGATTTATTTGAGTTCTCTCTCTCTCTCTCTCTCTCTCTCTCTCTCTCTCTCTCTCTCTCTCTCACACACACACACACACACACACACATCTAGTCTAACTAAAAGTTGATCAGTTTTTGTTTATCATTTCAAAAAAAGCAACTCTTTGATGTTTGGTTTATTTTCAGTCTTCATCTGTGCTCTCATCTTTGTCATTTCTTCCCATCTACTAATTTGGAGTTCAGTTTGTTCTTTTTTCTAATGCTTTAAGTTGTATAATTAGGTTTTCCATTTAATTTCTTCACTGATTCAATTCAAGATTATACTGATTTATTTCCATGTTTATTTGTACAACTGTAATGTTAACCATGTTGTTGATATCTACTCTTATTCAATTTTGATCAGAAAAAAATTGTCATAATTTCTATTTTTTTAATTTGCTGAGACTTATTTTGTGAACTAACATGTAGTCTATCCTCAAGATTATATCATGTACTTATATGTTGGATGAAATGATCTATAAATATCTGTTAAATCTCTTTGTACATCCTATAGCACCAGTGTCTTTGTTAATTTTTTATGCCAGTGTTTCATTATTAATTTGATGACTACTCTATTTATGAAAGTATGATGTCGAACTCTCTAGCTGTTGTTTTCGTAGAGACTGTCTTTCTGTTTAGACTGATAAATTTTAAAATTGGTGTGATGCTTAGAAATACAGCACTTGATTATCATACAAGATACTGGGATCCCCAGCACTACAAAAAGAAAAAAGAAAATGACATTATCAATTACAGGCTTATAGTTTTAATGTATGAGCTCTCTAACATTGAATGAATACATATGTACTACTAGATTTTGCATCTCTTAAAACCAATCCCTTTTTATTATATAATGACCTTCTTTATCTCTCCTTTTACATTTAAAGTATGTTTTGTCAATATAATCATAACTACTTCTGCATACTTACTTAAGGTCCCTATTTTCATAATTCATCTCTTTCTACTCTCTTCCAGTTCATGTATGCCTTCAAACTGAAGTGGCTTTCCCAGAGGCAGGTATCCTTGGCTCTAGATCTGGACTGCTCTTGCTTTGCAGCAGTTTTGTTTATTTTTAATACATTCAGCTGGTCTGCCTTTCAAATGAGCAAGTCAATCTGTTTCAGTGTTTTTTGCATACTCTTTGTTCTTTCCTTCTCCTGTGGCTCATCTTTATGGTTTGGTGGGATATATATTTTTTTTCTTTTCTTCATTTTCCCTTTTACATGTGTGCTCTATGTGAGTGTTGTACTTCTTTGTGTGCCCATCCTTGCACTTGTAGCATAAGGCCACCCTTGAGCATCTCTCACAGAGCTAATCTGGTGATGATAAGTGCTCTGTTTTTGCTTATAGGATACACTTCTTTAGTGTTTTCTTCCTTCCAAGGCTTTCAAATGCCACCCTATTCTCTGCCGACTTATAAAATGTTTGCTGACTTAGCATCTGTCTAACAGGGATTCCCCTGGAAGCGACCTAACACTTTTCATTTGCTATTTTCAAACTCCCATTAGTCTCATATTTACAACAGTTTGACTGGAATATACCAAGGAAAGCATCTTTTGGGGTCCAGCTATTGGGGAGTCATTAGGCTTCCTTGGCCTGATTCTCCATGTCTTTCCCAAGGTTCAAAAACTTTTTGATAATTATTTCACTGAATTGTTTATACCTTTTATCTTCCATTAAACCTTTTATTTATGTTTCTAGAAAACTCATACTGTGAGTGTTTGTTCCCTTACTGATGTCACATAAGTCATAAAAGGCAGGCTTGACCCTAAGCAGGGCAAGTTCACAAGAAGTTCTGATCATGGTGCATGTAGATGCAATATTGGGGCATACATTGGTTTCTGTGGATCATGGAAAGTCAGGGATTTCTGGGAGGCATTATGTGGTTACAATGCAACATATACAGTAGTGAGATATGTGTCTGTCATGTGTCTGGGCCACGTGGCTACACTATAGCCTGAGATAGTACATGTTAGTGCCTGAAGACAGCACTTGTGACTTGGTAGAGCCTCTGAGACCAACCAGCTCAGAGATCTCCTTAGCTTCTTCATACTTCAGGGTCGGGAGGATGAGACAGAGTATCTGTTCCACAGAGCTCAACTAGGTGACACTCTTAGCTATGGGCTATTCAACTATTTCTTGGTGTGTAGGTGTGCAGTGGATCATTTCACTCAGTTCCTTTCCAGAGACATGGGCAGGAGAACAGGAATTCTTGTCTCTTACTCTGGGCTTCTGTTGGCCAGCCTCCTGAAGATGTGCTGCCTGACTTTGGTCCTAGGTGGGAGTAGGCAGGCAACCCTACATGATTGTTTCTTAGGAGCCTCACAGGACAAGACCCTCACTGTCATTACTGCTTTCAGAACATATTCTGGAATTTTTATGTATATCATGTAGCTAAATCAAAAGAAGTATGGATCCAGTTTTGTGTCTTCCTATGTCATGTAACTGGTCCCAACAACTCAATGAACATATTTAATTCTACCACTATGCCTCATATTCTGACAGGTCTATTTTCCAGAAGGCAAGAGCTTGTCTTACTTTTTTTTATTTATTTAAATTGTTTGTAATACAGCACACAAATTGCCACTAAACATGGCAATGCAATGAGAACCTCTAGAAGGAACAGGTGGAATCACTTCCCATTTTTTTCTTATGACTTTGAGAATAAATCTCCCCCAAATGACACCTTTCTCCTTCAAACACTTCAGTTGTATATTTTATAACTTTTACATATGTCATTTTTACATGACAGTCACAGCTCCCACCTGGAGTTTTGCAACACTGTCCGCATGTTACTTTTTTTTTTAGAATGTGCATGTTTTATTCTGAATAATTTTGCATAATAAAAATGAAAGTACAAAATAATTAAGACAGAAAATATTTTAACAAGCTGAAATAAATTAAGAAAGGGGTAGAAATGTAATCCATAGCTATTTTTTCTTATGAAAGTTTAAATATTCTACTTTCACCAAAAGGGAAACCAAAAGATCAAAATCTGAATCCTAATATCAAGAGTCTAACAAAATCTACTGTTTTCAAACATCAATTAATATTGATGTTTGAGAACATCCAGCTTGAATAAGTGAAATGGGAAAAAAAAAATCCTTGCAGTTAGAAGACGGTTCAGTGGTTAAGAGCACTGGCTGCTTTTGTATAAGACCTAGTTTTGATTCTCAGCACCCAATAGTGCTCACTGCCATCTGGAACCCTCTGTGGGTGCCAGACATGCACATGGTGCGTGTACATATATGCAGACAAAACACCCATTCACATAAAATAAATGTGTTTTTTAACAAATAATTTAAAGGCCTTCAAGCATTCTGTGATTTATTCCTAGTTATTTTAAAATGAATAAAAATACTTGTTTGGGTGAAAGTAGCTTAGAAGAGCCTTACAGGAAAGGTAGATATTGGAGGTCTGGCACAGGGGAAATGTTAGGGAATCCACAGGGATGACCCCAACCAAGAATCCAAGCAGTGGTGGAGAAGATGCCATTGATGCCCTTCCCCTATAATGAGATTGGTGTCTACCTTGGTTACTATTCCTAGAGCCTCATCCAGTAGCTGTTTGAAGCAGAAACAGACACTCACAGCTAAGCACTGAACCATACGCCTGGAATCCAGTTGTGGAGAGGAAGGAGGGATGAGCAAAGGAGCCAAGACAGTGCTGCAGAAACAGTGGACCTAACCTACTGGTAGCATGGAGATCCTAGTCATAAAGCTGGGGAAACAGTACTAACGGAACCAACCCTTCTGAATGTGGGTGCCAGCTAGGAGGCCAAGACAGTCTATGGGACCTCTAACAGTGAAGCCAGTCTTTAACCCTAGAACACAAATGGACTTTGGGAGCCCATTCCCTATGGAGGGACACTATTACAGCCCAGATACAGCAAGGATGGCCTAGGCCCTTCCCCCAAATAATATGACAGACTTTGAAGGTCCCTGGTGGAGGGCCTCACTCTCCATGGGGAAGAGTTGGGTGATGGATTGGGGGGTGTGGGGAACATGGGATGATAGGAGGGGGAGGGAATGGGGGGGATGGATATGTAAATATGAGTAGTAATTAAAGAATTTAAATTAAAAAACTGGGAAAATATGGGAAACACTATTACAATGGAGGCAGTTAGGTCTCTATATGATAATATGCTGGACAGTTTAAAAATGGGAACAATTAAATGAAAGGATGACCAATTTAGATGGATTTCATGCAATGTCAATTATAAACTATCAAATAAAAAATAAAATAAAACAAAACAAAGAAATGAAAGTTAAAAAGAGTTAGATTTGTCAATATCTACCAAGGTTGAAAAATTAATTGGTAGTTTTATCTAGCACTGAAGGTATTCAGATGTTTCCCTAAGTAAATTGAACTGTTCCCCAAACAGCAGCACGGGGTCCTACTGGTTCTTCATTTCCTGCCCCTGCCTTTCTCATTTTATTTCTTTCCTGGGGTAGGGAACAGGGGAAAGGTTGTTATGTGACAACTGAGAAAGGAAACAAAAGATGTTGACAACCTGTGTATATTCTGTTCACAGTCATTTTATTCAAAGATCATCTTAGTTTGCCTCCTGTTGCTGTGATAAAGACCATGACCAAAATCAACCTGAGGGGAAGTGTTTTATTTGTCTTACAGGTCATTATTAGAAAGCCAGAGCAGGAACTCAAAGCAGCAACCTGAAAGCAGGAACTGAAGCAGAAAACACAAAGGAATGTTGCTTTACTCCCTTGTTCAGCCTGTTTTCTTACATAACCCAGGACTGAAGGCCCAAGGATGCTACTGCCAAAAGTGGGTTGAGCCCTCCTACATCAATCATTATTGAGCAAATGCCCCACAGGTTGCCTACATGCCAATTTGATGAAGTCATTTTCTCTTCCCAGACAATCCTGACTTGTGTTAGGTTGACAAAACACTGACAAGCACAACTATGACACCTCCATAGGAAATAGGCATTAGTATAGCCTTGATGAGCTTGGAGTAATATCCTATGGCTTAGTGTAGAGGGGTTGGTCTAAAACGAAAACATTGACAGAACTCTTTAGATATTAAATGATTCACATATTCTTTCCTATTGGCTAGCAATGGTTGACATACTTAACACAAGGAACTTCTAAAGAATGAATACTTTTGGCAGAAATGTTCATGAGTGTCTCTAATGATGAATGCACTTCTCCAGCATTCTCAAACACAGGCTGAAACAACAATGGCCAAGGTGTAATAGCTCACCAAGCTTTGCTGTAATAGCTCAGAAGGTGTTTTCTCTGTATAGTATACTGGGGTTTGATTATGTACTACTGTAAATGAAACAAGGAAATGAGTAAGAAATAATGGCATCCATCATATTATCACCAAGTCACAGTCCTGGGTCTGCTTGTGCCCATGTGTGAGAGACAGAAGACAAAATGAAGATCTGATGTCAATACAATTACAGCAAATCTGGGACAAGAGCTCAGTCAGTAACACACTTACTTTGCAAGCATGAAGACCTGAGATACCTAGACTCCATGTAAATTCTACTTATTGTGGCACACACTTATAATCCAAGCCCTGGGAAAGCAGAGATGGCTGGACCCCTGGATACTCAGCAAAGCCTACTTGGCAAGCTTCAGACCAGTGAGAGACCCTTGGTCAATGGCATCCACCTTGCAGCACACACCCCCACATACATGTATACTCAAACACACACATATATACACATACAGAGAAGTTACAACCCCCTGTATATTGAGATGGTCAGTCCTAATTAATATAAAAATAATGTAGTACCAAAGTAATACAACAAAGCCACGGTTGACTAGAGAAGCCAGTAGGAAGAGGAAGGCAGTGGTTTAATGAAATGACTCAGGCAAAGTATTCAAAGGGTCAAAGGTTTGTTAAGGCCACTTACCAAAATATTACAAAAACAAAAACAGAACTCATCACAAAGCCTCCCTCTTCTATGTTCAAGACAGTCTCTCTTAAACTTCACAGCAATAAACAGACTTAGAAAAGGCTACCTCTCACTTGAAGACAAGACAATGTGCTGGTTGAGAAGCAAAAGGTGGTAACTAAAACAACTTTGGAAATAAGTAACATTCACAAATAACTTTGTGAAAATTCCTAATTTTACAGCCAGAGACTAGGGAAAGGACATTTGTAAGTGAGTAAGCAAGAAGAGTAGAGCTCAAGTGTGGTGGGACTTGGCGAGCATGCTAGGGCCTGGGCTTGATTTTTGAATATGTTTATAACCAGTAAACACTTAAAAAGGAGGGAAATATCTTCAGTTAGGGATGGTGGTATAAACCAGCATTTGAGAGGTTGAGCAGGAGGATTGCCATGAGTTTAAGATCAATCTGGTCTACGTGATAAGTACCAAGATAGGCAATATTAGTGAGACTGTCTCAAAACAACTAAGATCAAAATGAAAAGGAAGGCTAGTATTTGTCAGGGAAAAAATAGAAATATCATAGAAAAATATCTAAAATTTCAAAGAAGTATTTATTCATTTGCTGCAAGAGTTAGAAGATACATTTTGGTTGTTTATAGGAATCCAGACATATTTCCTTGGCATGAGGAAGAAGTACAAAGGTCTACAGACTAATGCAAGGATGGTGTTCTTTTTGCTTTTTTAACAATCAAAAGAATTAAATTTATTTTCCATACAACATGGTTCATAGTGTTGTGTGGTAGGCATTTTGGGCCTCTACAATAGGGAATGCTGGGCTTAGGTGCCAAGGAAAACCCTTCACAGTGACTCTCAAAGATGACCAGTGGCATCAGCACTTGGCAGAACCTACAACCGACCTTCCAAGACCTTTAACTACTTCTTTCTGTGACCCCAGAGCTGTGGGCCAGCCTTCCCTCTTCCTCCATCTTAGGGATGGTGTTCTATAGATATCTAGGGTGTAAGGTCCTTCAGCTTTTCTGCTCCACCAGCTGAGTTTGCATCAGGATTCAGAAGGCATTGATGGAGCTCTAGTCACCTGAGCTACTTTCCAGGAAACATCAGAAAGAAACGTATGCAGGGACAGACACATTTCCACAGAAAATTGTCTTAGCACCCCCCACTGATCCCTATTATTCATGTCTGTGTTTTAGGAAGCCTGGGAGGTAACTCTTACTCAAATGTTTAAGGTCATGAGTGAACATGGAAAGGATGAACAATGGGCGGCCCATCTTCGAACACAGTGTTGGGTAGAAAGCTCAACTTATACCTTTGCCCATGAAATGATAGTGATAGTTTTCTGTTCCTCTCACACAATGATAATGGCAAAACTAACTGACTGCTACAACAGCTCAGTGTTTTAAGGATACAACATGCCAATTGATGTACTCATAATAACCCTATAAAACTAGGCATTCCATATTTGTTTAGGTCATTAAATAAAGGTACAAAAAATTTAAGAAATTTTGCTCAAACTACCAGAAGCAGGATTTTGACCAAGTAGTCTGTCCGGATGATTCTTTAAAATACAAGGCTATCTTATAAAATAAATATCTCCAACAAGAATGACTCAGGAAAGTAGAAAGGTGCCCAAAATTGCAGTATTGTGTTCACATTCTCCATCGTTTTTTTTTTCTGAGTATCAACAATATAATGCTTTCTTCTTCAAGATTTTCTGAATTGTTCAAACTCCCTATAATGCATGAGCATCACTTCTAAAATGAGGGAGTGAAGTGTTTGTTAGAATAAGGGTGTCACAGAAACCAAAGGAGAAAGGAAAGGGTCCTTGTTTTCTAAGCCTAAGCATGAGTGTGAAAACAGGTGACAGGGAGCACTATGCAGGTCTCTTTGCAGATGTTGGCTCTACCCAATAACTAATGTATAACAGACTGTCACTCACTGCTCTTAACCACAGTTTGATGGGGGTTGTACTTCATCCCTCATCAGCAAATCTTCCTAAAGGCCAACTTGGCTGATCAAGTCTTCTGCAAACAGCCATCGACTTAAATGCTAGATGCTTGCCATGAACATTAAATTCATCTAGAGTGAGCATGACTTCTAATAAGCATATCTATTGGACATTCGCACTGTGAGTACACAATCAATCCTCAAAGGATATTTCAATCATGTGGAGAGAGAATGGCAGGGAAACAGGGAGGCAATCTTCTGCCCTTCATTCTCCAGCTCTCCTCCAAATCCAATCCCCCAGTCTCATCTGTAGCTTTGTAGCAGACCACCTGCTGTGGCTGTCCCTTCCTCTCTGCCTGTATCTCTAGAAGATCACTCAGATCTTATCCTATAGCCTCCATTACCACCCCATCTGTTTGTCTCAGCCTACAGCTGCCACAGGCACACGGTGGGAACCCACCTGCTATACCAGTCAGGGAATCCAACAAACCATGGAAGTGAGTAGGCCATCTTAAGATCATCACTCTTGTTCCCTCCCTCCAAATCCATTTAGCCTGTCTCATCCCCAGCCCTGTAGCT
This sequence comes from Cricetulus griseus, assembly GCF_003668045.3. Lineage (NCBI taxonomy): Eukaryota > Metazoa > Chordata > Mammalia > Rodentia > Cricetidae > Cricetulus > Cricetulus griseus. Next base: position 410,924,820 of record NC_048595.1, read on the forward strand.
GACTACCAGCTATGCCCTCTTCTCTCTTTCTCTCTCTCTCTCTCTCTCTCTCTCTCTCTCTCTCCATCTCTCCCTCTCTCTCATCCCAACTAAGGAGACTAAGCAGATCCTAGTGGAATGCCCTGCTTTCCTTCCTTCTGTCTTCTAAGATCCCCTGCCTTCTATCAAATTTCCATCCCTAAGTTTCAGTTAACAACAACAAAAATTCTAACTGGAATCCCCAGTGGTCACATCTACCAGGATCTCAGAAGTATTCCCTCCCAGGTAACCCACAGCAAACACATTCTCGCAAGAACTAAGGAGAGCAACAGAAACCAAGGAACAAAACACCCACACAACAACAAAAAGACCAGACACCAGCACCTAGAATTGCAATCATTCTAAGCTCAAAGATCTGGATGGCAGTGTCAAAACATAATCAATTACAGCCAGGACATGTCTCTACTAGAGCCAAGAAACCCTATCACAGCAGGCCCTGAAAATTGTACCGTAACTGAAGCACAGGACAAGGACTTCAAAATAGCCTTTATAAATATGGTATAGGTCCTTAAAGCAGAAATTAATAAATCCCTTAAGGAAATCTACTAAAACACAAACAGTGGAAGGAAATAAATAAAACAGTTTAAGACCTCCAGTAAAAGAAATGAATCAATAAAGAAAATCCAAACTTAAGGAAATCTGGATATGAAAAACTGAGGAAATTAAACAGGAACCTTAGAGGAAAGCCTCACCAATAGAATATAAGAAAAAGGAGAGAGAATCTGGGGCACTGAAGACACAATAGAAGAAATATGTACCTCAGTCAAAGAAATTGTTATATCCTGGCAAATAAAAATCCAGAAAATCTGGGATGCTATGAAAATACCAAATCTATGAATAACAGGAATAGAGGAAAAAGAAGAAACCCAGGTCAAAGGCACATAAAATGTCCCCTAATGAACTGGGATTGTCATGTAATTCAATCTTGTTTGTAATTCAAATTAAAAAAAAAATAAAAAAAAGAATCCAGTACTAAAAGCAAGTGAAAGAAAAAAAAAAAGAATGCAAAAAAAGTCCCCTAACCTAAAGAAGGAGATGCTCCTATCCAGGTACAATAAGCATACTGAATACCAAATAGACAGGACCAGTAAAGAAAGCCCCCCTCAGCACATAGTAATCAAAATACTGAATGATGAATGCACAGAACAAAGAAAGATTTTCTTTAGGTGCAAGAGGAAAAGGTCAAGCAACAGATAAAGGCAGACCTATTAGAATAACGCCTGACTTCTCTGTGAAGATTCTAAAAGCCAGAAGGATCAGGAAAGATGTTCTAAGAACTCTAAGAGAATACAAATGCCAGTCCAGACTACTATACCCAGCACAACTTTCAATCACAACAGATGGACAAAGACCTTTCATGAAAAAAAAAGGAGTATAAATCCAGCCCTACAGAAGGTGTTAGAAGGAAAAGTTTAACTGAAGAGGATAACCGCTCCCAAGAAAACACAAGGAATAAATGATAAAAGACCAGCAAATCAAAAGAATGTGAATTAAAACCAACACTACTATAACCTCAAGGATGGACATCACTTCAGGGTAAAAAGACAGAAAAAATATTGCAAGGAAGTAGATATAAGAAGCAAGCCAGTATAGCCATTTTAATATCTGACAAAATTGACTTCAAACCAAAACTAATCAGAAGAGATAGGGAAAATAAATACATAAATACTCATCAAAGAAAAACACCAAAAGGATATTGCAATTCTTAAGATCTAAGAATAAATTCATAAAATATTTTCAAAAAATCATTACTACAGCTTAAATCACATATAAACTTCACACAGTAATAGTGAAAACCTAACCCTAACCCCATTCTCATGAATACACAGGTCATCAAGACAAAACTGAACAGAGAAATGCTGGCATTAACTAATGTCATAAACCAAATACACCAAAGATATATTTACCAAACACTTCACCCAAACACAAAAGAATAGATCTTCACAACAGCTCATGGAACTTTCTGAAAAATTGACCACATGCTTGGATGCAAAACAAGTCTACAAAAAATTAACAAAAATCATGATATATCCTGTCTAGCTACCACAATAGATGAGATAGAATTCTAGTAACTTCACAAACATCTGAAATCTCTGGAACAAGACGAAATCACACCCAAAAATAGGATGGAAAGAAATAAACTCAAGACTGAAATCAATTTAAAAAAACAAACACATAAAACATAATCAATGAAACAAAGAGTTAATTCTTTGAGAAAATTAGACAAGATAGACAGTCAAAATAACTTTTAAAAGGCAGAAAGAAGATCTCCAAATTAACAGAATTAGAGATGAAAAGGAGGATATAAAACAAACACAGAGGTACTGCTGTTTAGGAGGCCAGCCTCCAGCAGCACAAGATTTTGAGAGGAATCCGACTGAGTCAATGTAAAACCAGACTTTTTATCTGAGGGGGTTATAGGAAAATAAGCACTCACACACTCTCTTGACGACTTCCTTCTTTATTCTCTGTTCTCTCTTGTTCTTTCTGTGATCTTTCTCTTGTATACTTTTTCCCCTACAATTTATATAGCCCAACAATGTTGTATAGGAACTACAATTTGGTTACATTCTGCTTTTTTAAATGAATGATACAATGAATACAAAACAAACAGTTAAAGGCAGCATGTGTTCCATATTCCTTACATGATTAAACATTTTACATATTACAGGTGAAAAATTATCCCAAGAGCCCACATGCATTCATAGACAAGCAACTTATTATATATTAACTATGTGGACAAGGAAGATATTTTTCTCACGTCTTTACTGGCAGTCTGCATTTTGCAGCTACAAAGAAAAGGCCAGTTACTTTATTACTTATCATGAAAGGTAATCTTACAAGGTTTCTTAAAGCAATTACAAAACTAAATTTTTATATACAAAGAAGAACCAGTCAATTCTACTTTAAATCTTTAGGGTACATACCCACTCATCAATAGTGTGTGTGTGTGTGTGTGTGTGTGTGTGTGTGTGTGTATCAGGAGACAGTGGGCAGAAATGGGTATAAAGATTAAATAATCACCTTTGGTCATTAACCAGACCTAGCAAGGAGAACTAGCAATAATCAAGCCATTTTGTATTTTCAGACTCTAACCTAATGAGTCACACAGCTTAGCTATGTGTCCTTGTGATCTTCAGCTTGTTTTCTGGGGTTATTTATCTTAAAACTATTAGCAAGGCACCTGGTCTAACCTGAAGTTATTTTGAAGCTTGTTTTAGCTAAAGGTACTGTGACAGACTCTTTTCAGAATTAAGAAAATTAGAGCCAGCCTGGTTCCTGGACTCAGGTGCTTTCCTTTTAAGCATTAACATGAGTACCTTCTAAGGTGGAACTCATAGGCCTTGGCTGTATTTATTTTTATTCATCAAAATTATGGTTAGGCTATCATTGTTATTATCAAATTAGGCAGTTCAGATTAGGGAGGGAGTCATCTTCTTGACAACCCACATTAATACCCAGTAGAATGGAGTGTTTTCAAGAGATAAACACACTATATTACAGGCAGTGGAGATCTCCACACATCTACTCACACCATGCTAGATACAAGAGAAAGAAAGATACACAGCAGAAGTAAAAGATCTTCTGGGGTCTGCTGTACCACGACCTTGCTAAAACAAGATTGGCCCATCAGAGGATTCCCTTCTGGTTGGCTGACACCTGGAACTTCAATTGCCACTCACTGTTCCTCTGGCATGGCCAGTGGCACAGAGGAGATCCAAAAAATCATAAGGACATATCAATTTCATTTTGAGCATAGATGCAAATATTCTCAATAAAACTGAATCAAATAACACATTAAAAATGCCATCCACCACAATAAAGTAGGCTTTAGCCCAGAGATGCAGGAATAGTTCAACATATGTAAAACAAAAAATGGATCCACCAAATAAACAAACTGAAAGACAAAAACTACATGAATGTGCCAATTTGATGCAGAAAGCCTTTGACAAAATCCAATACCCCATTCATGATAAAAGTCCTGGAGAGCTTAGGAGTACAAGGGATATACCTCAACATAATAAAGGAAATTTACAGCAAGTCCTAAGCCAACATCAACTCAAATGGAAATTCAAAGGAGTGCCTCCAAATCAGGAACAAGACAAGGCTGTCCACTCTCTCCATATCTATTCAATATAGTATTTGAAGTCTTAGCTGGAGCAATAAGACAACTGAAGGAAATCAAATGGTTAAAATAGGCAAGGAAGAAGTCAAAGTATCTTTATTTGCAGATGATATGATAGTATACATAAGTGACAGTAGAAATTCCACCTGGAAACTCCTATACCTGATAAGCAATTTCATCAAAGTAGCTGAATATAAAATTAACTACAAGAATCATTATCTCACCCATATACAAATGACAAAAGGACTAAGACAGAAATTAGGGAAACAATAACTTTCACAATAGCCTCAAAAATATTAATATTTGGGGGTAACTCTAACTAAGCAAGTGAAAGACTTGCATAATAAAATTTTAAATCTTTGAAGAAAGAAATTGAAGAAGATATCAGAAGATGGAAGGATCTCCCATGCTCATGGATCTGAAGAATTAATATAGTAAAACTGGGTATCTTACCAAAAAATTCTACAAATTCAAGGCAATCCCCTTCAAAATTTCAACACGATTTTTCACATATAGAAACACACACACACACACACACACACACACACACACACACACACACACACACGCAAGAATAGCTAAAACAATCCTGAATAATAAAAGAACTACTGGAGCTATCACCATCTCCAATTTCAAGCTACAATAATACTACAAAGCTATAATAATAAAACCAGCACAAAAACAGATACATCATTATTTGTAATAGCCAAAAACTAGAAGTAGCCTAGATGCCCCTCAGCTGAAGAATGATAGAGAAAATGTGGTACAATGGAATACTACTCAGCGGAAAAAAAAATCATGAAATTTGCAGGAAAATGGATGGAACTAGAAGAAACCATTCTGAGAGAGGTAACCCAATTACAAAAAGACATACATGGTATGTACTCACTCATATGCAGATTTTAGACATAAAAGTAAGGATTACCAGCCTACAATCCACCCTGCCAAAGAAGTTAATATACAAGGAGGACCCTAAGAGAGACATACATGGTCCCCTGGAGAAGGGGAAAGGGTCAAGATCTCCTGAGCAAATTGGGAGCATGGGAAGGGGGGAGGGAGCTAGAGAGTGAGAAGGAGAGAAGAGGAGGGATGCAGAGGACTTGAGGGAGCAGAAAGGTTGAGTTGGGGGAAGAATAGAAGAAAACAAGAAAGGAGACACCATAATAGAAGAAGACATTTTAGGTTTACAGAGAAATCAGGCACTAGGGAAAGGTCTGGAGATCTGCAAAGATAATACCAACTAACAATCTAAGCAACAGAGGAGAGGCTACCTTAAATGCCCTCCCCTGATAATGAGATTGATGACTGTCTTATATGCCATCCTATAGCCTTCATCCAACAGCTGGTGAAAGTAGAAGCAGACACCCACAACTAATCACTGAACTGAATTGGAACCCAGTTGCAGAGAAGGATGATTGAAAAGCAAAGGGGTCCAGACCAGGCTGGTGAAACCCACAGAAACAGCTGACCTGAACTTCGGGGAACTCTTGCTCCCCAGACAGACAGCTGGAATACCAGCATGGGACTGATACAGACCCCAGGAACATAGGTTTCTCTGAGGAAACCTCGGAAATCTGCGGGACCTCCTGTAGTAGTTCAGTACTTACCCCTAGCATAGGTGTGGACTTCAGGAGATTGAGGGATACTTCCTGAGCCAAGACACATGGGGGGGGGCGCTTAGGCCCTATCCCAAAGGATACAGGATACGATAGACTCTGATGACACCCTATGGAAGGCCTCACCATCCAGGGGGAGCAGAAAGGGTATGTGATAGGTAGGGTTTCTTTGGTGGGGGGAATAGGGGAGGATGGGAGGGAGAAGGGAACTGGGATTGTCATGTAAAACAATCTTGTTTCTAATTCAAATTTTTAAAAAGTTGAAAAAAATACGTGTTGATTGATGGAATTGAAGACCCAAACATAAATCCACCCACCTATGCACTGATGATACTTTTTTCATAAGGAAGCCAGAGTACACAGTTGGAAAAAAAGACATCATCAACAAATCATGCTGGTCAAAGCAGACAGATGCATGTAGAGGAATTCAAATAGATTCATCCTTATTAACCTGCACAAATTCAACTCCAAGGGATCAAAGGTCTCAACATAAAACCACATAAACTGAACCTATAGAAGAGAGAGTGGGGAATAGCATTGAGCTCATTGGAATATTAAATGAGTTTCTGAACAAACCACCAATAACACGGGTATTAAGAACATTTAATAAGTGGGACTTCCCTTTGCAAATGTATTATAGCTTCCAGTTAGTGTTTTTATGAGATTCCTGAATTGCAAACAAGTGAATCTCTGTTCCTTGTGCCTTCTCTTGGGCTTTTTTTTCTTCTGTTTATTTATTGTGTTCAATTCCAATGTGTTAGTTTTGTTTTGTTTTTTATTCATTCATTTTCTTATTTTTTATTATCCCACAGAGGCTTGTTTGTTTGCTCCTGAGAGGCAGAAAGTGGGTGGGTCTGAATCAGAGGGGAGGTTGTTGGGAAGTAACTGGAAGGAGTAGAGGGAAGAAAAATCATAATCAGGATATATTATGGGAGAAAAATCTATTTTCAAAAAAAGAAAAGTAGGCATAATATAATTCTTATAATAGCTCTTTCTATTTAAGATCTCAAGAATTTATTTTACATCTAATATAAATATATGAACAGTTTTGTTTTTAGAACTTGAACTGTGTGTTTTTAGAAGATGGTTTAATGTGTTGCCACCAGAGGCAGTGTTGATGTATATGATCCATGCTGCCACTGGTGACCATGGACTTCATAGTTGAAGTCCATGATCTGAGATGTCGCTGGCTGCTATGAACAACAAATTTTCTCTTGCAGTGTTTTTGATGATGAAGATTCAGAACTGAGAATGAGAGACATTTAAGGCTTCTGTGACAACCTCTTCCCCTCCACCCACCACAAAGGAAACAGTCCAGACAGGAAGCTATTTAAGAGAGTCCTTAAAAATTGTGACAAAGATGCTGAAGTGCAGCTCTTCAAAGCTGAGGGCCTCTGGCGTAGGAGCAGTGGGGAAGGACTCAGTTTTCTTTAACGATGTGGTGTCTGGCAGTTTGACCATGCCTCAATGAGTATATGGGTAGCACCAATTGGGCTTGGTGGGTATTGTTACTTGGGGGTTTTTTGCTATTGGGTTTTTGGTGGGTAGCAGGGGGCACAAGGGTGGGAAGGAAGACCTGGAGGAATGGTAAATGAGTGTGACCATGGTGCATTGTATGAAATTCCCAATAATTAATAAAAATATTATGTAGGGGGAAGAAAATACAGTTTAAAAAAAGTAGTTACTAAATAAAGTAAAAAACGTTTACTCTAAAATAAATAAATACATGATTAAATGGGTTCACAAAACTGAAGAGCTTCTGCATGGCAAAGGACACCATCATTTGGACAAAGTCTCAGGCTATAGAATGGGTAAATATATTTACTCACTTCATATCTGATAAAGGGCTAATATCTAAAATATATAAGGAACTAGAAATAAATAAACTGGACACCAAGAAAACAAATAGTCCGATTTTTAAAATGGGGTATAGATCTCAACAGAGAATTCTCAAAAGAGGAAACTCAAATGACTGAGAAGCACTTAAAGAAATTTTCAATGTCCTTAGTCATCAAAGAAATGCAAATCAAAACTACCTTGAGATCTCACACCAATCAGAATGGTCAAGATCAATAAAATAAAAATAGCTTATGGGGTGAGGATGTGGAGTAAGGGAAACACATACATTGCTGCTTGAAGCGAAAACTTGTACAACCACTGTGGAAATCAGTGTGGCTGTTCCTCAGTAAGATGGGAATTGAACTACCTCAAGATTCAGTTATAATCTGACAGAGGGCTGATCACCAAAATATACAATGAACTTAAGAAACTAGCCACCAAAACACCAAACAATGCAATTAAAAGTTGAAGTGCAGAACTAAATAAAGAATTTTTAACAGAGGAATTCAAAATAGCTGAAAGACACTTGAGAAAGTGCTCAATATCCTTAACGATCACAGAAATGAAACTCAAAACCACTCTGAGATACCATCTGACTCCTGTCAGAAAGCCTAAAATCAATAATCTCAATGACAATCTACACTGGAGAAGATGTGGAGAAAGAGGAACTCTCCTCCATTGCTGGTGGGAGTGCAAACTTGTACAACCACTTTGGAAAATAGTATGGCGGTTTCTCAGGAAAATGGGAATCAGTCTACCTCAAGATCCAGCAATTCCTCTCTTGGGCATATACCCAAAGAATGCACATTCATATAATAAGGACATATGTTCAACTGTATTCATAGCAGCACTATTTGTAATAGCCAGAAACTGGCAGCAACCTAGATGCCCCTCAACTGAAGAATGGATAGAGAAAATGTGGTACATTTACACAATGGAGTACTACTCAGTGGAAAAAAAAAACAATGGAATCTTGAAATTCACAGACAAATGGATGGAACTAGAAGAAACCATCCTGAGTGAGGTAACCCAATCACAAAAAGATGGTATGTACTCACTCATTTTTTATTTTTAAACATAGAGCAAAGGATTACCAGTCTACAATCCACACTGCCGGAGGAGCTAAAAAACAAGGAAGACCCCAAGAGAAGACTGCATAATCCCTCAAAGAAGGGGATGGGGACAAGAACCCCTGACCAAAGTGACAGGGAGAGGAAGGAGGTGGGAAGGGAAGAATGGGATAGGGGAGGAGAACAAGAAGATTGAGACAGGGGATGAATGGAGGAGGGCAAGAAAGGAGATGCCTTGATAGAGGGAGACAGTACAGATATGGATAGAGGTCTGGCATAGGGAAATTGTTAGGGAATTCACAGGGATTACTCCAACTAAGAAGCCAGTCAGTGGTGGAGAGGATGCCATTGATGCCCTTCTCCTATAATGAGATTGACACCTATCTTGGTTACCACTCCTAAAGCTTTTATCCAGTAGCTGTTTGAAGCAGAACCAGGCACCCATAGCTAAGCACTGAACCACACTCCTGGAATCCAGTTGTGGAGAGGAAGGAGGGATGAGCAAAGGAGCCAAGAAGGGGCTGGAGAAATCCGTAGAAACAGTGGACTTGACCTACTGATAGCATGGAGATCCTAGTCATAAAGCTGGGGAAACAGCATTGGACCAAACAAAGCCTCTGATGTGGGTGCCAGCTAGGAGACCAAGACAGTCTATGGGACCTCTAACAGTGGAGCTAGTCTTTAATCCTAGAGCACAAATGGACTTTGGGAGCCCATTCCCTATGGAGGGATACTGTTGCAGCCCAGATACAGCAAGGAGGGCCTAGGCCTCCCCCAAATGATATGATGGACTTTGAAGGTCCACTGTGGAGGGCTTCGCTATCCCCAGGGAGGAGTTGGGGGTGGGTTGTGGGGTGTGGGGAACATGGGAGGATGGGAGGGCAAGGGATTGGGGGAATGGATATGTAAATATGAGTAGTGATTAAAAAATAAAAAAGATTCAGTTATAGAACTCTTGCGGATATACCTAAGGGACTCCAGTCAACTACAGAGATATTTGCTCAACCATATTCATTGTTGCTCTAGTCATAGTAGCTGGAAATTGGAAACAACCTAGATGTCCCTCAACAGAAGAATGAATAAAGACAATTGCTATATTTATATAATGGGATATTACTCAGCCATTAAAAAAACAAAATTTCAAAACTTATAGATAAATGAATGGAACTAGAAAAACATCATCCTGAGTGAGAAACAGGAAAATAACACAACTCATGCCCAGAAAGACAAATATTGTATGAGTTTACTTATATGTGAATATTAGCTGTTAGGTATTTGATAAGCAGTATACAATCCATATAACCACAGAATTTAGGACGAAAGTAAGGGACTAAGGAGGATGGATGGGTCTCCCTAGAAAGGGGAAATAAAACAGATAGTTATGGACAGGTGGAGGGACTGGAATTGGAGGATCAAACAGGAAGAATGAGGGAAGAGGGGGACAAGGGTTAGAAAACAGGGAGGGACAGCTAAAACTAAGGTTGGTATGGAAACCCAACACAGTAGAAGCTTCCATGTATGAAAGTGCATATGAAAGTGATTTAAATTAAATGGCCAAATAATGGGGGAAGACGGAGCCCCAGCTGGCATCTCTCATCACCAAATGAAGTTTTCAGGTTATAGTTCATCTAGTTGTTGGTCATAGGGATCCCATGGAAACCCAGAAATGGCACGAGCTATTATGAAGGCTATTGGTGACTCTCCACAAACTGATGGTAAAGCCTTATTGCTGAAGATGACACCTACACAACTCATTGAACATGGAGAAGTCAAGCTAGTGCTTAATAGAACCTTTACACCTAGGAGCTAGTATGATACTGACAGGTACTCTGCATGCTAACAATGAACAAAGGTAAACACCAATCCAGCTTCAACCCCTTCGATCTACAAGAGTGACCAGACTGCAAGATATGATGGAGCAATAATGACACAAAGCTTATTGGAGTAATCAACCAATATCTGATCTGATTTAAGGCCTACTCCATTTGTGGAACCTATATCTGATTGCTTAGGTGGCCACAGATCTGAGACCGAACAGGGTCCAGGGACCTAGGGGAAAGCCAACCACTACTGTTCTGCTAAAGTAATGTAAAAAATAAAATGACTCCTAATGAATCTCTGCTGTAATCATAGAATAGTGTCTTGCTCAGCCATCATCAGAGAAGCTTCCTCTTGCAGCAAATGGGAACAAATACAGAAACAGCCAGACAATATGCAGAGAGTGAGAGACCTTGGGACACTCAGCCCTAAAAGGGATGTTTCCATCCAAAACCTCCCATCAGGGAACTCTGCAGAAGGGTAGACAGAAAGAGTGTAAGAGCCAGAGGGGATGAATGACACCAAGGTCTTCTGGACACACAGGGTTGGCACATGCATGAATGCACAGAGACTGAGACAGCATGCACAGGCCTGTATGGGTCTGCACCAAATGGGGTCCTAGAGCTGAAAGAAGTGGATGCACACACCTATCTCTAGCCAGAAGTTATTTCAATTTGCCAGTGCCTTGCAAATGGAAGATTGGTTTTCTTCAACAGAATCTCACTGGAGAAGCAAGTTACTCTTAAGGGCAGGCCCCACGGCCAGCAGTAGATGGCCAACAGGAAATGAACTTAACAGCATCATTGGGGGTTCTTTGTGTCATGATGTTAAATCTGGGTATTGTTGTTGTTTTCTACTTTGCAGGTCCTTTGCTCATGCATTACAGCCTCAGATGCTGAGTGTTCTGGGATTCCAGAGTCCACCAATGTGTGTGTCTCTACAGCTATATGCATTTCTTGTGCTTTATCTTTGGCTCTTTTTCTAGTTTGGTTGCTTTGTCATATTCTGATTTGTCTTATTTTATTTTAATATTACTCCTTGGATACCCGTTTGCTTTCTACCAAGAGACAGAAAGGGTGTGGGACTGAGATAGGGAGTAGCTAAGGGACTACAGGGAGGGAATGTGCAATCAGAAAATACTGTATGTAAATATCTTTTGCAGTAAAAGAGGGGGAAGGACAAAATGGTATGGAGGAAAGAGAGAGGGGTTCTGTTGTTTAAAAATAAAAGGGTTTAATGTCAAATCCCATCACTTTCAGTGTGATAAAGACAAAGCCGGGAGACAGAAAGGTTGGAGCAACTATTAAGGATGGCTGACTCAGCGGCATGCAAGAGTACAGTTTGTTTTATAGGTCTTTAATGCAGAGCCATTACAGTGCAAGCAGTGACAGTGGAGCATCCCTAAGCTTGAATGGATTTTAAGGTCTTTTACATCAACAGCAAAACAATACTAATAAAGCAAGTCATTAAAAAAATTCCAGGAACTGATAGTGTTGTAAGACCTATTCAATTATAGAACTCCCTTAAGAGATGAAAATAAAAAGACCCAGTCTCCCTCACACCCAAATTACAGACCCGGGATAAAGAATTACCAACAGCTGAGGAAATGAATGGAAAACAACGGTTGAGCTTTGGATGACTGTCAGGGTCCTGTTCCATCAGTGAGATGGAACCAGCTAAGTAACACAACTTGCACCAGAGGCAAGGAAGTCTACTAGGTCATGAACAGGGCCACTCTGCTCTTCCTCAACAGTATGCACATGGTGACAAAGAATGGGACAGTCTCAGAAATCTTAAGTCCAGCCTAAGACAAAAGAGAACTCAAGAGTTTTCCTCAATCCCACAAGCCACTTGAGTTTGCAAAGCCAACTATGAGCTACTTTCTAAAATACCAGCATTCCTGGAAAAATGTTCGTCCTCCCACCTCCATCTAGACAGATCAACTCAGATTTGAGCTCCTTCGGGCCTGAGATGCCCTCCCCATCAGGAAGTGGGAATCAATGACAGTCAGTTCTGTACTTTCCACTGGAAATAATACCAGTATAACATTTTATTCTTAAAAGGATAGAAGGTAACTGAGTCGATTATTTCACTCCTGCTTGTATAAACAATACTCTATTTTATTTTAGCAAATATTTTTTAATAAATGTCAATGAATTGTACTTCTTAGGAAAGTACTTATTTGGGTCTGAAAATAATGGCTAAGATTATCCTGAACTGAGTAGACTATGTGGCTTCTGTGTTGTTTGCATGTGCTTTCTTTAAGAGACATAATATGTCAATCCCCTCACCTTGTTCTTCACACACACACACACACACACACACACACACACACACATTCATTTACTTTTGTAAAATTTTTTTATATTGTTGAATAGGGCAAAAGTGGTTGCATACGAGTTACACAGTGATGTGTCCACTTCCAACTGAGCTATGGATTGAGGTGCCATTTTAGAATTATCCCATTTTCCAGTATCCACCCATTGTTCCAGTTTATCTTTATTGGAGGAAATCTTCTTTCTTTCCTCCTTTCTTCTTTCCTCCTCCTCCCTCTCCCTCTTCCTCCCTCTCTCTCTTTCATTTTATTTTAATTTTTCAGTGCTGCCCAAAAAGAAAGACTGTGTTTCCTAGCCTCTCTTGTAGTGAAGGAGGTGAGTATTGCACGGTAGTACAGGAGCAAACATTTGACAGCTGTGTCCTGTATGGCTTAACCCTGGATACCTGACTGGGGTGGTGAGGAAATAAAGGACAGACACTCTAACCAATATACAAAAAAGCTGGGATTGAAGGAGCTGTTCTCTCTCTCCTCTCTCTCTCTCTCCCTCCCTCCCTCTCCCTCCCTCCCTCTCCCTCTCCCTCTCCCTCTCCCTCTCTCTGCAACAACCCAAAACCTTGTTGCATTTATTGCATCCAATATTGGGATGGGGGGCTCTTAGCTAGCCTGGGTGACAGGTTTCTGTAAGGGAGAAGTCTGGGACTGTAAACATCTGGGGAGAAGTCTGGGACTGTAAACATCTGGGCAAAGGAAATGCTTTCTGTACATTCTGTCAACTTTCCCACCTGGACCAGAAAAAGGCTCTGCCAATTCCTGAGCCAGACCCCCAGTGAAGACTTTAACAATTCCCATAGGTCTGAGAAATCAGAGTCCTTGTCAATAATACATATTCACTCGGGCCTTCTCTACTCTGCACATAGGACAGCCTCCTTGCCCTCTGCCTTAAATCAAATATGGGGCACACTTCTGTGTCTCTTTCAATTGTTCCTATAAACCTAGGCTCTAAAGTATAGAGGTGCCATCTTTTAAGAATGGTACCCACTCTCTAAGAAGGGAGACTGACTCCGTGACGATTCTGTGTCCATCTGGCAAAATGCTCAGACTTTTTAGCTGAAAAAGAACACTGGATGCCATCACCATGCTGCTTTTTGAATATGGGAAGCATCTTGAGCATTGTCCTGCCTCAGGGCATGGGAAGCCCCATTTAGTCTTGTACCACCACCCTTTAATCACATGTCCTCAGTCACATGTTCCATGGACTCCCTGTTCCCCACAGGTAGGTACCATGGTACCTTTCCTCTCTTTCCTGGTTCATTTTCTTTTTTAGGGCTTATTACTTAATAGATCATATGCTATCCTGTTGATCATTATGCTGCTTTCTCTGAGGTACACAGCTAAGTGGAGACAAAAATCGCTGTATGTTTTATCTGCTCAGACACCCAGCAAGCAAAACAACAGTGTAGACATTCCACAAAATGCTTGCAGATGAATAAAATCAAGTCAGAGTATAAAGATGAAAAATGAGGGCCTGATCACCATGGCATAAGGTCAATCCTGGGAACCTTTCTGATTCATCTCCTTTTTGTGATTTTAAAGCCCCTAATTCTGCCGAGTGCTAACATATAATCTTTACATCTTGCATTTCACAATCTCTTATCATCTCAACAAGAACATGCTTTGGCAGTCATTATTAATTATTCCATTTCCATACAAAAGGAATCTGATGTATAAAAGAAAACAATGAGCAACTAAGACAAGGATTTTAGAAGTCTGATGTCCAGAGATGGTTATTCTTATTTTGTGAAAATGAATAATACTAGGGAAGAGACAGAAAATTTCACCAGGGTCTAACAGTAAAAAGTTATAAAAATGAAGCCTCAATGGGGTCTCTTCTTCCTTTTACACTTGGGTTAAAAGGTAAACAACCTGAAGAAAAATCCTACAAGAAACTTTGAATGAAAATCCAAGAATCCACAAGGGGTTGGGCCTAGGCCCTATCCCAAAGGACATGACAGACTCTGAAGGCCCCCTATGGAAGGCCTTACTGTCCCTGGGGCACAGAAAGGGTATGGAATAGGTAGGGTGTTAGTTGCTGGAGGTGGGGGTGGGTAGAGGAGGAGCGGAGGCAGAGGCAACTGGGATTGACATGTAAAATAATCTTGTTTCTAATTTAAATAAAAACTGGAGAGAAAGAAAAAAAAAAGAAAAATCCAAGGATCATAGTAGCCACTACTGAAATACACAAGCATGCTAGTTAATAGCATTACCAACTTCAAATCTACTTGTCACCATGGCTGTGTGCTTCATATCTGCGCCAGTTATCAGCCTCTTAGGATGGAAACAATGCAACTGCCCAAAATGAACAATCAAACAGAAGGTTGTCAAGTTTATTTTTAAACATCTTCAGTTACAGACTGAAATGGAATGGTTAGTCTTGTCAACACGATTGGATTGAAAGGTACCTGGAGATTGGGGAAGAACAGCTCAGGTGTTCAGAAGGATGGATCACAAGGGCTCTGGTTGCAACCACTGGTGGGTGCAGACTCTGAATGGAGCCCTGTGCTGTGGCGGAACTGCAGGAAGTGGCATGGAGCTTGAGCACTTGGTGGCTGAGGGCATTAGTAACTTCATTAGCTGTGACCACAGTGTTGGTGTGGAAACTTAAAGGAGACATTCATTTGGACTCAGGGTTCCAGAGTTTTGGTCCAGAGCATTATAGAGGTGGGAGCTTGCCTCAGGGGAGGGTCTTCTCTTCCTGCAGGAAGGAAGCAGGGCAGGAAAGAAAGAGACCTGGTATAACCTCCAAATGCATGTCCCAGTGGCCTACTTCCTCCAGCTAGGCACCAGTTTCTGAAGTTTATGAGACCTCCCAAAACAACATCAGGAGCTGTGGACCAAACCTTAACACAGGAGACTGTAAGAGACATTTCATATCCAAAATACACCAGTGACACCATGCCCTTAAGGGGTCAACCTTGGCCCTGTAGCCTTCCTGTCATGCTCTCTGCTTCCCATCCATCAAAGGATGAGAAGCACTGCTCCATAGAGCCTTCTTTGCTGTGATGTTCTGACCTATCGTAGGTCTACAGTAGTCATGGGTACCCTCTGAAACTACTAGCCAAAATACATCTTTGATCTCTTAAATTTGCTCTCAGCTATTTTTCATAGCTCTAAAAAGATTGACTAACAGAAGAATTACACCCATTTATTTTTATCTTAAAATTCACAAGCAGGTACAGTATAAAAATAAATACCTATTTGTTCTCCTTATGTGTGTTCCTTCTAGGTACACAAGTTGCATAAGTACATGTGAGTAAATACATAGGCACACACACACACACACACACACACACACACACACACACACACACACTATAATCTCTCACTCCAATTCTCTCCCATCAGATTTTTCATATCAAAGCTGTTGCAGAACTATCCCTGAGTCTTTAGATCAGAGCAGAGGATACCAAAAGAAAACAGTCAATCTTATGATTGCAATTCCCCTAGTGATGCACTTATGAGTAAATCAATCAACACCTTTGGTCACTGGTCTGCAGTTCCTACTAACAAACCAAGAAAAGGAATATTCATCTGGCAAGATTTGCAAGCTGCAATAGACAAGATATATATATATATATATATATATATATTATATATGGGGTTTTGTGTGTGTATATATATTTATTATGCATAATACTTTATATATACATTTACATATATACATAGCTCTCTTTTTTCCAAGAAGGGGTTAGAATTATATATTTTATCACTTTCCAAATCCTTTAGAAAATAGAAGAAAACAACACATAAATGTTTTCCTTATCCAATCACAGATTCTTAGGACAATCTCCCTAATGCTTTATTCAAGCCCTGCTTCCAGAAATACTAGCCTTTTTCTGATCAAAGAATTTAACCCACAAATTGTAGTTCTTATCAAAAATCTAATTGCTGTACATTTGACGGAAATGTCTGGAATTTAAAACCTTTTAAAGAACCTGATTGCAGAAGATGTGCCTCTCCTCCAGAAGCATATTTATTCCTTTTCATACTGAAAATGGTTCCAGATGTTTTTTGGCAACGGTCTTCCAGTGCAGCTGGCATCTGCAGCAGTGTACCTGGGAAGCTCCGACACTTCAGTCATTCTGAGAAATGTGCTAAATAAAACTGCACACAAGATGTTCATCTGGGCTATCAGCAACTAGCTGATTAAAATGAAATGATTACTGGTGAAATTGGAAAAAGTGGCCGCTTGAGCTTGTGTTTGTGGCACATAAAAGAATGGTACTTTGTATGAGTAGAAAATCTGTGCCCTAAGAATCATTTGTTTGGAAAGAGCCACCATAACAAAGAAATGCACTTCAAGGGAATTTGTTAGATTCCATATTTTTAACTTAGTCTCTTGATAATATAATCTTAGTAGACTTCTCTGTACTCCAAACGTTCCTTCAGCTAATGAGCTCAAGCCCCATGGCCTAAGTTGTTGTCACAAAGAACTGAAATAGTTAAATCAAATGAAAATAGCTTACACAGTCCAAGTATAAACGCTGCAATAATGATCACTGCAGTGTGTGTGTAAACCACTGGTAAGGCAGAAGCAATTGCTAACTGCTATTTGCTCCACTTACCTAATACATGCAAAATTCTTCCCTTACTTCATCGAAACACAATGGTCCATTCTGCTGCTTGTGGTTGGGTTTGAGCCTTGTGTTTCCATGTTCTTGGATTCTTATTCAAAAGAACTAAAGTAAAGACTCATAGAGATTGCAAAGCCACAGGGAAGTTTTCTTTATAACAAAGTGATAAGTAGAGCACATGGCTGAAGATATTCAAGAGCCCTGATAATAGCATTTGCCTTCTTTTTATGCAGTTCAAGAGGAGGTTGACTCTTAAGGGGCATAGTTTGGATGGTTCCCTTTTTTGAGTGACATGAATTATATAATCATTTTCTATAATGAATCTGCTTTTCATCATATGCATGCCCTGTCACTTGTAGGTATAAGATACTCAATAGGGAATTATCCTTAAAAGTTCACTTGGAGGAACCAGACTACCTTATTGAAAATCCTCCAAAACTAGTTCAGCCTTCCATACTCTTAAACACAGACATAGCTAAGTTTGACTTCATTGAATCTAAGTTTAAGCATTGTTAATGGAAGGATAACCTTACTCCATTGTTCAGAGTGGAGTTTATATAGATTAATGAAGATGGGGCCCTATGTTGGTAATGAGTTGCTGGATACATTGCTTGGAATAGGGTGTGTGCATATTACATACAAGTAAGAGTCTTAGGCTGCCAAGGTTGTTAACTAGAGAGGGCTGTATACATGACCTAAACTAAACAGAGTCCCAGGCTGCTAAACTATGCCTATGCTTGCCTTCTCAACTCCATCTCCTACACATTGTTAAGTTTATTGTGTCTATTGGGTATTCCAATGAACATTTCAAGGGGTTCAAGCCTCTAGTAGCTTATTGGAAATGTAATATTTCCTGAAACTTAGGGACACACATACTCTGACTGGTCTTCTTTCCCCATACAAAATGTAGGTGGTTTGAATCCTCCCCAAATAAGTTATTAAAACAATAATAATCAAGTTGACTAGGACAGGTACCCAAGGCTTTTCTAAGGAAAGCCTGTCCTTACGTCTCACCTCTGCATAAATAGGATGAATTCAAGATCACTAAAAACTTTTCACTGCAAATAGTTCCTTCTTTTTTGCCTTTATTCCCCATTCTGTGTACTGAGTTATCTTAGGAACACTTCATCTCCATGGCAATCTACCTTCCTGCTTTCTGTGCTCCCTCCACAGCTCTCAAGTTTGTCCATCACTGTACCTTTTCTTCAGGATTGTCTTATCATCTTCTAAACTGTTCTTGAGAAATTATCTGGTCTCTCAGCAATGCTGAAGATTCCAATCTATCACTGTAAACCACTTCACTACTCTGCTCTTCCTAGGTTCTCCATTTCAGATAACACCAGAAAACACCCGCCTTGCCTCTAAAGTTAGGAGGATGGGTTAGTCTGTCTCTCTGTTCTTCTTCATAGCCCTGTACATAGTAACAGTCAGATTCTGTTATTATTATCTCCTAAAGTTCTCCAGAACCCACTTACCTTTCATATCAGATTCTGGAATACCACCTTCTCATTTCTGAATGAGTGTGACAGCCAAACTTATCTTCTATGTCTTTTTCAATATGATATGAATTCTTTTTTCAATTTATATTATTATGAGAAATTTATATTGATCATTTATAATTTATATTATTATAAGATAAATCAAAAAATCTTTCTGAGGTCAAGTTAACACATTGAAAATGCTCCAAGAGAATCCTCTTGCCCTACTATTAAATGTAAGGTGCTTAGTACTCTATACTATACTTTGGAGGTATAATCTAGGTTTAATACAACAGTCCACATCCACACTTCAGTGAAACCTGTGTGGAGCCTCCTGTGGAAAAAGCCCCCTCTCTTATATATATCACACCAGCATCTTCTTTATCTTCTAAAATGTCATCTGCCTTCTCTCTTACCACCTTCTCAAATTAAGGTGAGATCCTCTTCCTGGGCAGTGAATATCTCTAGACTTTCATCCAAAATTTGCCTCATGGTGTTTTAAATTCCTGTTTCTACCTTGACTGCTTGATAAGCTGAGACAAGGTAGATTCTTTCTTAAATCCCTGAACATTGCACAGTGCTTGGCCATACTCACTGGTATATGAATTCTTAGAACTGCTCAATTAGAAACTTAAACTTAATGTACTTTCCATTACTACTCTGAATCTATTCTCTAACCTAAATCTGTACCAAAGTATGGTGTTGCATTCTCTGCTTTTTAACTATTTAAGTATTTTAGCCCAATTTTAAGTTCATCTCCTCCTTGAATACTAAAGTAATCTGGAAGAAATAAAATAGATATAATGCTTGCCAACCTTTGTCACTCCTTTAATCATGCTTACCTGAATATGTCATAAATTTATATTGATACATATTCTGTTCCTTGACAAAGAAACACTACAGGAAAGGTGGCCAGATTTCATATGATGTAACTGCTCTACACTTAACACTGTAGCAAACACATACCACTCCTTTAGTGTTTGCATGGTCATTTTAATATGAATGGCCCCTCCATAGGCTCACATATTTGAATGCTTGGTCACCAGGGAGTGGAACTATTTGAGAATGTGGCCTTGTTGAAGGAAGTCTATCCATTAGGAGTGGGCTTTGAGCTTTCAAAAGCCCAAGGCACTCCGAGTGTCTCTCTCTTCCTGCTGCCTCTGGATCTGGATGTAGAACTCTCAGCTACCTCTCCAGCATTGTGTCTGCCTTCATACAATCATGGCAATGGACTAAACCTCCAAAACTGTAAGCAAGCCCCAATTAAATGTTTTCCTTCCTAACAGTTGCCATGGTCATAGTATCTCTTCACAGCAAGAGAACACTGACTAAGACACATGTTTAACAGGATTATTTTTGGATTGCCTCATTAAAATATGAATATTTGCAGCTATTAATTCATTACAAAATATCTTTGAGTTCTAATGCATAGAATTTTTATTTTTGCTCATTGCAAGTTCTAAACTAAGTTTTCTGATTTTTATGCATAGATTATATAGAAATATGTTCCTGAATTTAAAAATATATTAAGGGAATGTACAATTGTAAGCTAGATTTTCAACCATATTGAATTATGATTAGTGAAAGTGATATGGAAGAAATTCCTTTTCTGCAATATTTTGAGATTTGCTTGTTTATCTAATACTTAGTCAATTCTATAAATTTGTTAGGCATACTTGAAAATGTGCACTACCACAATGTTTTGAGTGTTTTTGAATACAATTAGAATGAGCGTGCTATGACAATTTTTATTACAGTGATCTAGTGACCATGAACCAGGCTGCTCATCATAATTATGTATTTATCATTAAAATCTTGTTCTTTCAATTTTTCTTTGCACATTTCAATACTATAATGAAACCTTCATACACCTTTACTCATTCGTTTGAATTTTATTTCATACTTAAGAAGGTTCTTTAACAATGTTTGCCCACTTCAAAACCTACATGGTTGGGAGTTAACACAAGTGTGCTTGCTGTCTAGCTGTGGGCCAGCTTTACATACTGTAGCTTTCATCTCTGCACACGCTACTCTGCTTTGTTGCTATGTTTTTGTTGGGTGTCTTATAGAAAGAATAGGCAACATGTTGCTTTGTTTTCTGTCTGAAAGCCTTTGCTAGCTAGCACGTTTAGTATTTGTAATAATTGTGATTTTCCACTAATACTGTCTAACTCCCTGTCTCTACACCTGTAGCCCGTTTCTTCTATCTTTTTTCCTCTCCTGTTGTTTTCTTTTAGGTTAAGATTCCTTCACCTTTCTTTCATTTCTCATCAATAGGATGGGTATTATCAACAGCTACTTGTATTTTAACGTTTAGAACATAATGAACTCTAAATGTAATCAACCCCTCTTTGTAGTGAATAACATGAAAACTTTAGGCACTAGCTCCTATCAGTCTTGTTTAATTTACATGGCTTTATTCTCTTCTTGGTTTTTAAGCCTATCCCATGGTTATTGCTAATGTTTCATAGCATCATATTTTTAAGTTATATTTTCTCCTTGAATTGGGTTTTCTTTCAAAAAATTAGTTTAAAATGCCCAATCACCAGATCTATTTATAATAAGCACTTGGTCTGCCTTAAATTTTGAATTAAAATTATACTACTATTTCATTCCTGGAATTTGGCTTCACTGCATATAGAACCTTGGCTTGACAGCCATTGCTCTTAATGTTGGAATGTATTACTCCATTTACTTTCGGCTGTCCATGGCTGCTGGTGGCTCTGTTGTCATCACCACTCTGTCTTTTCTCTCTGGCTCCTTGCAAACTCTGCTCTTTATATTCAGCACTATACAGATTTACTTTTTAAAAAGTTGGTGTGAATTTCATTTCATTTGCATAGTCTCAAATTCCCTTTGCTTTCTGAATAAGAATTTTTAATGAGATTCTGCAACTTTTTCAAGCATCATTTCTGACAACTGCCATTGTGTTTGGGAGGCACATCATCTTACATGTGTATCGAACCCTTTTACTTTGTCTTGTAACTTTCTTAATTTTTCTTCCGTACCTTGCAAATCTTGGACTATCATCTAGCACACTATTTCTTTTTATCAATCAACCTTTATTATTAAATATGTGCAAATTGTATGTAATAGACGATAGTTAATGTTTATCCCAGGAATCCTATCTAGGATAAGAAGTTGAATATTAATAGCACCCTATAAACACAACTCCCCATCACTTCTTCCTTGTTGTCACCTCTCTGCTAGCCCCAAAAGGTAAGCTTTTCTGGCGTTGTGCTAACTACAGTCTTCAATCTTCTCAGTAAGCCTCCTTCAACAGACTTTCAGCTCTGACTACTACTTAAATTATTGTAAGAAGCATCATATAGCATGTATTCTTTCATGTCTAGCTCACCTAGATCATTACATTCAGACTTGTGTCCATATTAACATAGGTAGCTATCATTTGTTCATCTTAATTTTCATTGTAGACTCAAAGATATCTTGGTTGTAAATATGTATTTCACTACTTCAGGTTTCCAGTTTCTAATTTTGATGCAGTAATATTTACCTACTACCTCTTTGGTACCTTCAAAATGGCATCATTTTCCCATTGTTCTTTGCTCATTTCTATGTATATGCATACATGAATGTTCATGTATAGAGGGGTACACATGTCTATATACATGTGGAGGCCAGAGGACAATGCTGCGTGTCATTCCTCAGGCACACCTGCAGCATGAGTTCTAATACGTTTTAATAATAAAAGCCCTGAGTCAGATATAGGGGGAAATGCTGAAAGATCAGAGAGACGAAGGAACAAGCCACACGCACCACACTTTATCTCTCTGACTTCCCAGCCAAAAAAGAGTGAGTTCCTGTCTCCTCCCACCTTTTCACTTCCTCTCTCTACCCAGCCATATCACTTCCTGTCTGTCTATACAGACCTCCAGGACTCTATGGTTAACTAGTGGCTACCTCTGCCCTCTGATCTTCAGGAAAGCTTTATTTGTTAGAGTATAAACAAGATATCACTACACACACCCATCATTTTTTGAGGCAAGGTATTTCACTGGCCTGGAACTCATTGACTTGGATGGCTAGCCAGAAAGTCCCAGGAATCTGCTTTTCTCAGTCTCCCCAGCATTGGGATTACAAGCTCACATTAAGATTTTAAGTTCATTTCTGTCAGTCAAACCCAGGTCCTCATGGTTGTAAGGCAAGCACATTAATGACTGACCTATCTTTCCAGCTTCTCATTTCCCCACTATTCTTTGATGTGCTTATCAGACTGAAGATATTTTTATTGTATGTGTACATGTATGTGCATGTGTGCATGTATGTGTATGCATGTACAGGTGTGTCGGGAGACACTGTAGTCCCACCTCCTAGTAGCCCCTACATGTGTGCCTATCTTTTGTCTTTTCTTGGCTCTTTCAAGGCCTACACCTTCTCATAATTGTCATTTTCCCATGGTTGCCTTTCCCAGTATACATACATGTGCAAGCAAACATTTCTCTGCTGACACTTACATTTGAGTCCCATACAGCCGATGAAGACCCACCTGACGACAATCCCTGGATGCTCCGAAAAAGGAATTGGGCCATACCTCTTCAACTGCACTGGATCCAACTTAGTTTCAACTGACACTCCAACCAGAGCTTCAAATACTGACTTCAATCAAGTTGAGGATTTCAACCTAGATCTTCAATCAAGCAATTTCCATCTAACATGGACTGGAGATAACCCATTAGAGATTTTCACTATACTAACATTTTTCCTCCACAGGACCCCTCAAGGCTACCATTGTCCCATTTCAGCAGGATGTAACTTAGAAGATGCCATGCCCCTGTTCCCCATTATTGTTTATTAGGGTAGTGTAAACCTAGTTAGGAATAACTTTCTATTGTTTAGAGTTGGGATTGGAAGGAGGTGTTCAAGTTAGACACCCTTTCCACATGACTTTAGGACTTAGCCGGAATAGACATAGTTAGGATGTGCAATAGCAGATTATTGTATCTTCTTGTATTTCACCTTTATGATTGTTAATTATGGATGGTTTACACCATTAAGTTTTAATCCTCTTTTAGACTAAAAGGGGAATTGTAGGGAGACACTGTAGCCCTGCCTCCTAGTAGCCCCTATACAGGTGTGCCTGGCCACGCCCATGAGGGTGTGGTCAGGGGAGGTCAAAGATGATGCAGGAGCAATTCTTAAGAGGCTGCGAACACGTGGAGCTCCCCTCTCTCTGGCCACGCTAGCTTGCGGCCTCTGGGCATGCTCTGGCTTGCATTTGGGCTGATGTTTATCTGAATAAAGAAATCTTAGCATTACAGCCTATGGATCATCTTTGAGCACACGCAATACAGGTGTGTGCAAGTATGTGCACCTGTCTGTGCATGTGTACATGTGTGTGTGCATGCATGCATGTGTGCATGTGTAAGCACATGTGTATGCATGGGAACATGTGCACACATATGTGTTTAAGAATTACTTGTTAAACAGATGAATACTAATTGACTGTATAATATAGGACCAGTTATTAAAGTTCTTTATGCCTCTGTCTGAAAATGAAATTATTAATATTATTTTGCTACAGTTTATGATAAAGGCTAAACATTTTTCAAGAAGAATTCATATGCTGAGAAGGTAATAGAACACATTTGAATCCTAGGTTTAAAGTATAGTATATTCCATTTGGGTATGGTAGCATGTGTCTCAGATTCTAGAACATAAGAGGTTTAGATTGGAGTAACATAAGCTTCAGACCAGACTGGGCTACATAGCAAGCTTCAGGCCAACCTGGGCTATGAAACACAGCTCAAAACAAACAGGAAGTATAATACATTCCTTAAGGTATATGTTTGCTTCTGCCGTGTGTCTAAAGACATTGCCAACCTGAAACATTTCTGAACTCCAAGTTGATATTCACCTCTTGCTTTATTAAAATTTTAAATCATACAAGAATACAAATGTGTTCCCCAACTTGTGGCAGTGAAGGGTGATAGTTGAGAATTCTCAGGAAATATTGTTCTCCTATTTTTGAGCTGTGCTGTGCTTTTTATTGTCTCTTTTCCAAGGAGTATTTTTCATCTGCGTTCATGCTCTGAAAATTCTAGTGTTGGACGGATTCCAATGTTTTGATGGTACCTCATATCTACCTAGATCCAAAACTTAAAACATCTCACTCCTTCACATGCTACACAAGCCCAGTACTCAGTTGCCAGGAGTACAGATACTGCTAGGTCAAGTACCTGTCTCACAACCCACTGATCCTGTGCATTTATAGCTATGTACCGCTCCTGACCTCTGAGGGCTTCCTTCTTTCCTGGTCAAGCAGGATGCTATTATAGACACCATCATGTATTTCAGTATTTTAGTTGTTCTATACCTGGTGGGGTTTCTTTGAATATCTCACTCATGATCATGAAGCCTGTAACATGCAGTGGTATATTTTTGGAGGCACAGATGTATGCTGATTCAATGGCACTTCTTACCAAAGACACCTGAAGAAAAACATTTGTGTCTTGACAGAGCTGTTTTCTAAAAAAAAAAAAAAGAAATCCATTTACCCACCCACATGTCCTCCAGCCCAGGGCAGGAGCCAGACATAGAGTCTTTGAAGTGTTGTTTTAAAATGTTCTATTAACCAGCATGTGATTTAAATGACAAACAAAAAATACTGCATACTATCACACTGAATTATTACCTAACACATCACAGACACTTTATCTAGTTCGCAAGAACAGCATCCACGTATACTTTAGGCACTTAGATTGCTCCCCACCATGTGTATTATTTCCTCATGGCTATTTCCAACTTCTTTCAAGCGCAGGAAGTAGAGAGTTTCTGTTGCTAGGGCAGGTGAAGCAGAATCGCAGAAGGTGAGCATCTTGGGGTCTATTTTGAGAAGGTGATACTTTCTTGCAGTGACACCAAGACTGTGGTGGAATATACAGCAACTGCCTCCTTGGCACAATATTGGAAATGTTTAATGCATTCTGATTTTTGCTCAAATCATATTAAAGAGCTATGTGACAAATTTCCAGTTACATGTGAACTTTTCATGGTGGCTCAGCTCAATAATTTAAAATATTTTACTTAGTTTAAGCACAATTTGTTTCTATGATTTTTTCTGGTGAAAAAAAAATTAGAGTAGAAATAATATTTTACCTATCGCTCATTACATAAATTTGGCTCAGCATATGTATTGTTTGATCAAATCAATACTAAATTTGTTATCAAACCTCTTCTTCTAGTTCACAATCTTTCAAAAAAATCCCTGAAATGCTATGTTTTCATATTTGCATTAATTTTTATCCTACTTTTACATATATTTTATAAAAATTGTAGTAGAATACATGTAATAGAATAAGCACATATAAACAATCATATTTACATTCGGATTTTTAGCCACTTTGACTCTTTTTTTCATACTTACTTAAGGTTCTTTTATAGTATTGAGGATATGTTACATACAATGTTTTATGTTGTTATTTTTACAGTAAATTAACTATTACTATTACATTTCCCCCATTAAAATGTGTTTAATTGATCATTTTTCATTAATATTTAGATTACTTTTCAGTTTTTAATTACATGTTACTATACTTTATCTTCATTCTATATTATTTCCAAACTCAAATTCATTGACATCTAACAACTAGATTGAAAACAGCATTTTGATTATATTATAAATATATTGAAATCTTATATATATACATATATATATATATATATATATATATAGAGAGAGAGAGAGAGAGAGAGAGATACTTTAATATTTTCTCCAAATTTAATTTAACTCCTGGCATCCCATAATGTTAAAAGGAATCATGGATGAAATATTTCTTCTCATCTCATATTAATAAACTCCTTGGACTTTTATCGCCTTGTTCTCCTTCACCTTTACCTCACACTCAAATTACAATCCCAGCAGAGCTCTCCCTTTGGAGGAATTGAGATGGAATGTCTTATTTACTAGTCTCCAACCAAAGCACTTTCCGTGATCACTTTTCTTCCTATTCTGCAGGAGACATGCATTTGAAGGCTGTTACCCAACAACCAGTCAATACTAATATACAAAAAGCTTAGCTGGCCAGCTCAAGTCCAAGAATAGGAATACTTGAATTATAAATTATCTGTATGTGTGCATATATATGTACACACACATAATGCAATACAAGATCAGAATACTTTCGATCTGCTTTTCTAAAATGATTACATATCACAGGGCTTTTTCTCTCCTTTGAACTTCCCCATCAGTTAAAATCTTGCTGTATGATTTTCCCTATTGCCCTCTTTATTCCATAGACTTTAAAGCATTTTTGAAGGATTAGACAGGATGCAGATACACACCGATGTACATTGACTCAAAATCAGGACCCCTTCTGCACAAAATTCAACTGTCCATTTTGTGGCAACATAAGAGAGAAGAAATAAAGCTGAATAACTAGAAAGGATTTGGTTTAAACTTCTCTAGTGAAATCCACATAATTTATAGGATTTGTCTTTTGTTTGTTTGTTTGCTGTTTTTTACACAAAAAGACCTCAGGCCCTCAGACATTACTTTTGCTAGTGTTTAGTTAAAATTCCAACTAGGAAACAATCTTATTTTCCAGGAAAGTCACAGATTACAGGAGGCAACCTAGAAGAGTAATATAGGATGAAGCTGGAGGAGAGACGACAGGTCATTCAGTGTACTTCAGGCTGGAGTAGCTTCTTTCCAGATGGACAAAGCACATACCTTCTGGTTGAGTTTAGTGGAGTTCACATATTAATCCAGAGTCATCAGAAAGTGGTTAATTAAACTCACTGTTATTCATCCCAAGACAGAAATTTGTACTATGTTTTGAAAGGAATTTCATTAAAATTTTCTGAAATAATTTTAGACATTTAACCATGTGTGCTGTGAAAATTTTTAATTAATGTGGCCATTTCTGAAGTTACCATAGACATGGATATTACATACTCATACTGTCAATTTGGGGTTGCTTACTGATTCTCAGCTAGTATTTTCTTCACTCTTTATTAATTCTCCCAGGTAAATTCCAAAAGATATACCCATTTTCTCGGAGACTTCAATTGCTCCACCTGCTTGCTCTCTGCTCAAACCCCTCCTAATTGACCTCTCTATTTCTAGATTGTGCTCTGAGAGCTTCCAAGATCCATCGAATTTAGC
The DNA here is from genome assembly GCF_003668045.3 of Cricetulus griseus. NCBI lineage: Eukaryota > Metazoa > Chordata > Mammalia > Rodentia > Cricetidae > Cricetulus > Cricetulus griseus. Next base: position 410,952,839 of record NC_048595.1, read on the forward strand.
TATTCAGCTTATTTTACCACTTAAAATTTCCTCCAAAAATCCTATCATTAAACACTTCAAATCACAATGTTTCTGAAATTTAATATTAACTTAGTGCCAAATAAAAAAGGAAAGAAAAGAAAAAAATTATTATCAGATTGACTGAATTTGTGTTTGTTTAAAATTTTTAAGTTACACTAATGGCTCCATTTTGTGGGGATAGGTACTGAATACAGGGGCTCAAATATGCTAGGCAGTGATCAGAGCTAGATCCCCAACCCAATATCTTTTTTATTTACACTTTAATTTTATAACATCTTTTGAAATTATAATATAATTACATCATCTCCCCCTTCCCTTTCCCTTCCAATTCCTCCAATGTATCCCTTCCTTGTGTGGTCTAAGACTGCAAAGAACTGTTCTCTTTCAAATTCATGGCCTCTTTTTCTTAATTTGCTATTATACACACACACACACACACACACAATTCATAAATACAAAAATCTATTTAAATCATCAGCAAGATGATTTTCATTAACATATAAGAGTCTGGCTGTTGGCCTAACCTCTTTGCTTCCCAGAGTATACCCATTAGGCAGAATTAGGAGCGCTAGGTCAGTTGGAAATCTGGTACGTGAGCACTCCCCTATATACACAGTGACTGTCCAGGTGATCCATGTCTTATTATGTCTCTCATCACCATTGCCACCTCATTCATGTTTATGAACTGATAACCACATCTCTCTATAGTGTTTTGACAACATATTGCTTCAAGAAGGGAGAAGGATGTGTATTGTCTTGCCTGGTGCCATATGCAGCACTTATATGTCCAAGTAGAAGCAGGAGAGCTGTGAGAGCAGCAGGTGTAAATTCCAGCTGGTCAAGTTCCTTGTGTGGTCTAAGACCACAAAAAACTGGCAGGAAAGTCAATCGTGCCCACTTGAGTACAACAGGGCTGCATGTGTGTAAGCTTGTTAGATGCTAAAAAATGATGCTGTTTTCCTCGATTTTTTATTACAAATGTTTCTCAAATGACATAAAGTATGGTTTGTGTCAATGAAGTACTTCACCCTTTCACTTAACGTAGTGGAATCTGTTGCTGTGTTCCAACAATATTCTTAAAACTTCAACAGTGACTTCCTTGGACACTCAGTGGATGTTTTTAGGTCTTTGTTATTCCTGTCTACAATAGGTCCTTGTCAAACATTCTTTCTTGACATTCTTTCAACCATATTTTTTCAGTGTCTCTACACTGGCATTTCCTAAGTTTTTTCTTCAAATCAGTAGTCCAAAAAGATGAAAATCAAAAGAATATTTATGAGCAATGAATTTTGCTGAACATGGCTCTCCTGGAAGACTCATAAACCTCATTAGCACTTTAAAGTCTCTGTGAAATCCAAATTTAAAAGAGTCTTGCACAACTGTGGTGGCTCCAAAGTTTCCAAAGGAGAAAAAGCTTCCTCACAACTATCTCATTTCAGTATGCTAAGACATCCATGTTCATCACATTTTAAAATGTTTTATATGAGGCTGCTGCTAATCCTCAGTGACACCCCAGAGACACTGCTAGCTCAGGACAGTCACGAGGAGCTGTCACTTCCTGTGTATAAACAAGCGTGGTCATAACTATTCAGATTTCCATTATAGCAGTTGAGTAATGTAGTTTTTATTAGTGTTACACATGACAAATTTAATTTCTATTTAAAATATCTTCAAAAAGATTACACTGTAATTCAGCATTCAAGCAACAAGAACAACAACCAAAATTTACTTTGTGAGCCAAAAAGCATGGCAATCAAGAGGAGCAAAACATGGTATTAGTCAAACACATATCTGCCATTGAAGAAACAACTGCAATTGCTTACTTTTCTTACACAATGGCAACCAATGCTTTATGGGAACACAGATGAGAACTACCCACACACAGGTCAATAATGTTCACTACTGAGATAAAGATAAATACTTCTTATGAGGTACCAAAAATATAATTGAAGGCTGAAGAAACTGTTAAATCTTTCAAAATAATTTTTGTAAAAAATTCAAGAATTGTGAATTTGACTTCATATGGCAATCATAGTTTAGTTGCCAACATTTTTTTTTAATTCAGAGACACATAAACTGATGCAGTTAATTTATGCCTCTATGTGGTCAGGTGCCAACTTGGACACACTCAACGCTGAAGCCTACCTTTTCCTCCGTCATTATACACCACTTTCCAGAAGCTGAATTACGACTAAGAGGTTCCACCTGATGTCCTGCAAGTCAACCTAATACTATCACTGAAAGTAGCAAGCTAACATGTATGGCAAAGGGGATCTCAAGGTTACTAGCAATCACTCAATGCAGGACTATGCTGAAAAAGTACAAAGGGAGCAGAAAGAAATGAAAAATGTACAATTTAGGGAGGAAGCAAGCATAGGCATGCTTAATGTTAGAGCTGAGGCTTGCAATTGAAGAGAAAATGCAATTGTTGAGGAAATTAGTGCCATTACAAAGAAGCCCACAGACTGAGCCCTGGAATACAGGAGATGTGCCTTCCGGTCAAGGCTCCCCAGTGAAGCTTCCACCATGCCAAACACAAGTGTGAAGAACTTCTCTTCTTCCAAAAGGCAACAACAAACTAATGTTCCTGTAAATGTGGTTCAAGACAGATGTTTTGCTCCTCAATACCCAGTAACAAGATGTTTGACTTAGGACATAGCTATAAGATATTTTGAATATTAAGGTAATCACTCTTGTTTATTCCTTGTATCATTATTTTTTTAAAAAAAGTCTTTTCTGCCCTCCTCTTTGGCTTGGGGTACAAAAGGGATAGATATGAAAATAAACTTGGGGTGGATTCAATATTCACTGGAATGCCCTCCCAACTCTATCTTCAGTTTATTATCTATTTCCTTCCTCGATCCACACTCCCCTTCTCAGGAAGCTATGGAGAAGTCAGCTGGACCAAGACAACATTTGTCTCATGCCAAAGCCACTCCCCCATGTCCATAATACAGAGGAAGCACAGCTCATGATGGCTTTCTGAGTCACAACTTTGAGAAAGCCTTGACGTAGGAAGAAAGCCCTTTCTCCCAAAGAAGCATAATTTGTATAATGTATGGCTTTTGTACTACTACAGTTGTGGTATCGTCTCAAAGTTGCTGAAGCTAAATGGGTGTGAGAATATAATGCAAGTAATTTGGTACTGCCCCTGAAGGAGTGATGCATTATGGGAACAAAGGGTAGCTGTAATACACTGACCTTAAATAGCAGAGGCATTTTAAATGGCACAGAACTCATCTATAGCAAGGAGTGAAACAGCACAGCCTGATAATCCAAGTCTCCTCTTCATTGCTATTTTAAAACTATGACTCCATGAACCATTTAAAATTCAACACCAAATATATCAAGGGATCACCTTCAAAACACAGTGATTCAGGATAGAAACACATATGTCAACACAAGCAGGAACGATGGAATATTTCACAATCCATGCCATTTAATTTGAGCTGAGATGTGAGCGTTTTCCTAAACCAGTGAACTCTTTGCGTTCATCAGAGAAACTTCATTTTGCCGTGGGCAGCAGCTAATAGACTTATCACTGGTTTGAGGACTAATAGTGACCTTTGAGGGCCAGTTCCTATACTACAGGGCATCTGTATCACCCTCCTTGGCACCCTGAGGCTCAGAGAACATTAAAAAGGAGGGAAGTCAAAGAACGTTAAGGGCAAGAGAATAAAGAGAAGTGCTTCACGATGCTGTTGTGGTCCTGACATGGGCCCTTCACCCAGTAGATCACAGTAGCTGCGGCTTCCTGCCCATCTGGACAAAACGGTGCCCAGCAACATTTTATCACCACTATAAGAGGGACTCAGACGCCCAACTCATTCCTGTGGAACTACTGGCTGGTTTCTAGAAAGAGAATGGCATGTTCCTCAGTGGTATAACCACTAGATAAGTTGCCCTTGCCAATAAATGAGCCCCTACCCTTGGTCCTGTGGACAAGTTCAATTAAACTCAGTGGAGTGTTTTTTGTTGTTTGTTTTTAAACATAAAGGTAAGAGGGAGACTTTGCCAGGGCAAAGGAAGAAGGGTTTCGACCAGAGGGGAGGGAGAGAAAGAGGTATGCAAAATGTATTATATACATGTAGTTAAATTGTTAAAGGCTGCAAATAAATGAATAATTGTTTAGATGCAAGGTTGTATGATTTTCTAATTATGTACAGTGGAATGATTAACAGTTTACAAATCCACAGAAATACAGATCCATTCAAATGAATTTTTAAGTGGATCATGAAGTTAATATGTTTAGTAGAAGGTAGTACTTGCGTGAGATAATGTGGGAGTAAATAGTTATAGTAAAATTCTCATACTTCCGACATTTGTTAATATTAACAAGGATTCACCACAGAACTAATAGGCTGGGCGATCTGAGAGATGTTATTCATTTCTAGCTTCATCAATGGATGCGAGTATAAAACGATGAATGCTGTGAGGAAGGAACAGCTTCTAGCAAAAACTTTTGCATAACCCTTTATTCATAATCATTTAAGCACAGAAAATAAACAAAGATTGGAAATGGAAGGAAAGCAAAGAGAGAGGGAGAAGGGAAGAATGAAAGGAGAGACAGATGAAATGAAAGAGGGGGGAGAACCCTAAGCAGGGTGCCACTGGCCTGACATTCCAGCGTGGCAAAGTGGAGGTTTCCCTTAGCTACATAGCAAGTCTGAAGCTAGAGTCAACCCCATAAGTATGGGTCAGAGAAAAGGGGGCACAATGAGCGGGGACAAAGGGGTAAGAATCCCTAAGACATTAATGACACAAAAGCTTTACTGGAAAAATGGTGACTTTATTCTGCACTGATGTCTAACTCCTTTTATAAGTTGTAAAAGTCCAGGTAATTTAATTACCTCTTAGTCATCCTCAAGCAAAGGTCTCTTTTTTCTCTCTCCATTTTTAAATTTAAATTAGAAACAAGATTGTTTTGCATGTCAATCCTAGTTCCCTTTCCCTCCCCTCCTCCCCTGTCCCCCACTAATATCCTACCTATCCAATACCATTTCTGCTCCCAAGGGAGAGTGAGGCCTTCCATGGGGGAGTCTGTCATATCTTCTGGGACAGGGCCTAGGCCCTCCCCTGTGTGTTTAGGCTCAGGAGTATCCCCTATGTAGAATGGGCTCCCAAAGTCCATTTCTTGCAAGGGATAAGTACTGATCTACTACAAGAGGCCCCCCATAGATTACCAAGGTCTCCTCACTGACACCCACATTCATGGGGTCTGGATCACTCCCATGCTGGTTTCCCAGCTATCAGTCTGGGGACCAAGAGTTTTCCCTTGTTAAGATCAGCTGTTTCTGTGGGTTTCACCAGCCTGGTGTGGACCCCTTTGCTCATCACTCCTCTTTCTCTGTAACTGGATTCCAGTTCAGGTCAGTGTTTAGCTGTGGGTGTCTCCTTCTACTTCCATCAGCTGCTGGATGAAGGCTCTAGGATGGCATATAAGTTAGTCATCAATTTCATTATCAGGGGAGGGCATTTAAAGTAACCTTTACATTTCACTTAGATGGTTAGTTGGTGTCATCCTTGTAAATCTCTGCCATCAGTGAGGGAGCCAGTAGAGGTTTAAAGAGAAATTAAGCAAAGGTTTTTTAACCAGTGCCCAAAACAGACTGTTCCTCCATCCATTAATTAAGAGGAAGCAGAGGCTGGAAACATGGTCATGGTGAACAGCACAACTTCTTAACTTCAGAAGGTAAGCAGATACATAGCTGAAGAGTCTAGATCATTCAGCAGACTTTGATATATTCCTGGGAAAATTACTTTTGTAAATATTTAAAATTTCTTTGCAATTTGACAACACATTCCCCTTCTTGAGCACATTCTGTTTTCTGTGTGGTTTCTGGAGAATAGGCTACAAATGTCCCCAAAATCCTGATGTCAAAGATATAACCTCTGATATGGCATGTTAAACAGGAGACTTTCGGGAAATAATCAGGTCCCAGTGGGGCAATGAGGGCCGAGCTTTCATTACACATTTATAAGAAAGCACAGAGACTTCCCTCTCCCTGTCCCTCTAAGCCACATGAGGAATGGCAAGTTGCTCCCCTGAAATCTAGAAAGAGGGACTTCCTAAGCCCTGATCTCAGACTTATAGATTCCAGACCTAAAAGAAAATGATTAATGCCCCTGGCATACATACACACCTGTGGTTTGGGGAGCTGGTGGAGATGTCACTGTGCTCATATTTGACAACTTAAGAGAGTTTCCATTTTTCAAACCATTCTATTTCAGTCCAATTGCATCTCATTTGTATTAGTTATATAACTGAACTAATTTGGTCTGTGGAAGTAAAATGAAATCTTAGCACATTGTACCACTGACATTTAGATGGGCTAGGCCTTGTAGGAGGCTGTCCTGTGCACTGATCTGTGTTCAGCAGCACATTAGCATCAACCCACAAGGTGCCAGGAGAGTCCTCTCCTCCATCATGAGACTCAAAACTGTCCCCAGATGTTTCTAGGCACCTCACCATCACCACTGAGACAGAGTGCTTTACGTCATTCATAGAAATAATATTTAAACATTGTGACATGTTTTCTACCACACTCAGTGTTAAGGCCATCTTCAAGGAGAGATGCTTATCCTCATTTGAACTGAGACTTTCTCAAGTGATGCTACAATTTGTCATCCCATGCACAAAAGCCCTAAAGATTAACAGTTTTGATATTCCTCAGGGTTGTCCCACTATCCTCTTTTCATGCTGAGACTCTATAAAGGGAAATTTAAAAACTGCCTTTGAATTCTAATCAGCCACAGAATTTTGTCAGATTCTTGTGTCAATGTTAGCACTGCCACTTCCCCAAATTCCTAACTGAACTAGCCAAGGTCATTTACAATGTTGGGGAGTTCCCTCTGGTACCTCAAGCTTAAGTTGACTTCACAGGGGGTATCAAAGGAAGGAAGGAAGAAACAGAGTGGTTGATTTGAAGAATGAGTGACATGTGGAGATGAGGAAATGATGACAGTACTTTTCCTTTTGTCCTCAAATTAAAAGGCATATTCTCTCTGCTAGAGACCATGTTCAAACCAGTGCTTGTCTTCCAAAGTGCACTGTTGGTTGGAATCCTTCTACTCTCTGGTTTATTTCAGTTTCTGGCCTACATAGTAAGTGAAATGAGCACTTCTCACGTTGTTTAAAGTACAAAAGAATTCCAAGTGCCAAGAAACATATTAGCCAAATAACTACTAGAATGCAATTTGCTCACAAATTCAGGGTGTCAGCTGAATGGGAAGCCATGGATGGATGACACTCCTTTCCCCCACAGTCATCACACTTCATTTGCAGGTTCTGTTGCTCAGGGAAACCACAACAGCATCTGCAAAGTCAACATCATATAGACTTTGACTTTGCGATCCTGTGGGGAAAACAAGGACTCTTCACACCTTTTAGCATCTACATTGCATAAAACAGCATAATGTTGTATATTTTAAAAATCCTTTTTTAAAGCAGAAAGTGGGGCTCCAGAGCTGTTCACAATGCCCATCAGAAACAGCCTGGAAGTGGAGGCTCCTTCGATGATCTACTCTGAATGGACAAGAAGCACCTCACCCTTCAAAGGGGAGTATTTATCCTTTTTGAATATAGTCAGCCCAGCCTCATCAAAAACTGGCATATAGTAGTGAAAGACCCCTGCCCCTTAGCCCTTTCTTTCTCAAGTTTGTCTCCTCTTCCTCCTGTCGGCGGCTTCCCCAATCCCCACCCCCGGCGGCCTTCCCCTGCCACCCGCCGCATGCCCGACCCGAGAACGAGCACCAGGTGGGCCGGCCCGAGAACGAGCACCAGGTGGGCCGGCCCGAGAACGAGCACCGGGTGGGCCGGCACGAGGGCGAGCACCAGGTGGGTCGGCACGAGAACAAACACCAAGTGAGCCGGCCTGGAGCCCTGCCCCTGAGCCCCCGCCCGAAGAGAAACACTCCGTCCCAAGGTCTCCGCCCCCAAGGTCAGCCATCAGGAAGCGGAGGGGGGGGAATTGAGTCTGCTGTACCAGACACCAGACACCAGACCTTGAGAATATGCTGATCTGGAATGGCTCTGTGTCTCATTTGAACCATCCAATAGAAATGATTCTGTATTTCGCCTCATTTGAAAGACTCTATGTTTCACCTCATTTGAATAACTCTGTACTTTGCCTCATTTGAATAACCCTGTATAGCGCCTCATATACATTGACCAATGGGAATAGCTCTGTACAATGCCTCATTAGAATTATCCAATAGAATCCCTGCTCCTAGCTTGCGCCTTTTTCCCTATATAAGGACCCCTTTCCCTTGGCTCGGGGCGCTTAGCCACACAGAAGCTAAGTCGCCCCGGGTACCCGCGTCTCCAATAAAGCCTCTTGCTTTTGCATCCAAGTTCGTGGCCTCGTTGATCCCTGGGTGCGGGTCTCCTTCTACGAAAGTACCTCTTCGGGGGTCTTCCAGTAGGAATCTAATTAGTTACACATTTCCTACTTTCCATCATGTTATCTATGAGACACCGTGAGCACCTCTTTTCTTGGATGTTACAAAAGTGGAAGACAGAAAGGCAGAGAGGAGAGCAGAGTTGATAAGCAGCCACATGAAGAAGATTCTCACCTCGGAGAAACAGAGCAGAAGACCACAGACCCTCCAGCATCATGCCAAATCTCTCTGTAGCAAGAAAATTTTAAAAGAGATAAATACTTTTTTGATAAATTGAAGATTTTTCCAACGGTGGCAAAGTCAAGTTATATGAAAGATAATTTGTGTGAGAGTGTGTTTGTAGGTGTTTGTGTGTATCTGGTTTGTGTGCGTATGTGAGGAGGATTGCACATGTGTGTTTTTGCAATGTGTATGGAGGTCAGAGGCCTATGCTAGATGTCTCTCAGATGCCCTCAATTATTCTCCATCTTGTTTGTTGAGCCAGGTTTTTCATTCAAGCTAAAGCTCACAGATTCTGTCAATAGTCCCAGCTCTCTGGTTCCTACCTCCCCAATGCTGGATCACAGTGGCATAATTAGTAAACTAGTATTTGATTTAGGGTGTTGTTGTCATTGTTACTTGTTTTTGCTGTTTTTTACAGGTGCTACACACTGAACTCAAGCCCTCATGAGTACACAGAATGCTCCTTATAGAAAGCCACCTCCACCATCCTGAGGATAATTTCTCTTTTAATATCAGCTGGTTCATCCTAAACTATACCCTTTCCACCATGGGGGAAAGTGTAACTTGAACTCACAGACTGCACAGCTAATTCTCTGTGCAGGTAAGGCTCTAATTCTCCCATTCCCTTTCCCTTGCCTTTCTTTCAAGTTTACACAGGTTGAAAATAATAAGCACTTAAAACATAACTAATAATAAAATCTAGACATAATGTGTAAGACTCGTTCAGCATATCATTCAGTCATTATTAATTAGCACACTCTTGATTATCTACCTATAATAGATGCTATCCAAAGGCTGATCTCCTATATACAGTTGAAATGTTAACCAAGAACACTGATAACATGAAGGATTTACCCACTTGTAAATCTTCACCTTGATTCCTGGGCTCATAAAACTGGCAATATAAATTTATCTTCATCTTCATGTCTATAAAAACAATAATACCCAACTCTCTGGGGCTTATATTTCCTGAAAGACTAATATTTGCTTTAATTATGAACTGTATTATTATTATTCAACTTATAAAAAGTATTTTTGAACAATCTTAAAAACATAGACAATGTATTTTTCAAGGACAACTTAATATGCAAGGCATTAAAATGACTTGAATTGACATGTTTAATAAGCCATAACCCAGATAATCGGCAGCTATAAAGGATTAATTTTTCTCTTGCATTATCAAAGAGCAGCTGTAAAAGTACAAAATCCACTGGAAAACTTGTGTTTACAGTTCTTATGACTGATTTATAAAGTGATGTGTTAGCAACGGCCTCATACAATGTTTTGTTTTCCCCTTTCTTCTGATAGAACTGAAAATCCTCTTTCTTTTTCAAGCTCGACATTGAACACCCCATGGTAACTGACTTTTTATAGGGTTTCCTCTTCTCAGTGGCTTCTTTGCTTGTAGGTTGGAAAAATATTTTGTTGAAAAAGACACTACCCAGCCTTGAGAGTGTGTAGAAATCCCTCGGGCTTTTTTGTTTTCTGAAAAGGTAAGCTGTATGAATGTTTGCATTGGACCACAATGGTAAAAAGAACTAAGCTGGACTATCAGAGTCAGCAGGACTTAGTGGCTGAAATACAGAGATGAATGATTCAGTGTTTAGCTTTTCGGGCACTGCTCTGTATTTCCTTTCTTCTTCAAATTTATACTACACTGTTGATTTGTCAAAGTCAAACAATACAATGTTTTTTAAACCAAGCTTCCAGTTCTCTCTCTCTCTCTCTCTCTCTCTCTCTCTCTCTCTCTCTCTCTCTCTCTCTCTTTCTCTCTTTCTCTCCTTTCTCTCCTCTCTCTCTCTCTCTCTCTCTCTCTCTCTCTCTCTCTCTCTCTCTCTCTCTCTCTCTCTCTCTTTGCATGTACCTTAGGCTGGCCTTGAACTCTTTTTTTTTTTTCTAAACTCCCAGCCTGGCCACATTTCTCTTTTAGCTTATCCAATAAAACTAAATTTCATTGTGATTCAGTAACAAGTAAATTTAGTAAATAGTATGTTTAAAACTAAAAAAGTAGATGTAATAAACACTGCATTTTGGGTGAATTATTAATTCTCCTACAAGTGTAGTAATGACTCATGTATGTAACTTCTTTGCACCTAAATTCCTCTGTTTGTAAAATGGATCTGAGAAACTTTGTATTTTACTTCCCTTCAGGAAGAGATGGTGGATTGAATCAGTCAAGTATTAAATAGTGTTATAATGAACCCATATAATAATTAAGCAGCAATTTTCCACTTATATTTTCTGGTTCCATTTTGTGGAGTTAGGTGACTTTTTGATATCTTTATATGGAAATAGTCTTCCTAGAAACCTCCAGAATCCTGTCCTTTCTATCTTCCAGAGGATGCAAAGAGTTACAAAAATGGCAGGATTCTTCCCATCAGAAGATATTGCAGGTAAGCTTCAATGCGCAGTATAAAAGTCATATACAAACTTCACAATGGAGAATATTTAAAATTTTACTACATTTTTCATTTTATAGAAAATGGATTATTTTCTCATATTTTACTTCCTGATCATAATTTTCTTTCCCTTTATTCCTCACTGTTACTGGAGTTTTCTCCAACCTGGTCCCACTGCCTTTCTTAGCACCAAATAAACACACAGATGCTATATTAATTATTAAACTGTTGGCCAATGGCTAGGGCTTCTTATTGACTAGCTCTGTATTAATAATTAATCCATGTCTATAGATCTATGTATTTCCTCATGGTCTTGGCTTACCAGAGAATGCCTGGACCTGTTACTCCTTTGATGGCTACATGGTGTCCCTCTGCCTACCTTTCCCATAATTCTCCTTGTCTCCTAACCCCACCTATCTTCCTATCTGTATTGGCCAAGCAGTGTTTTATTCATCAATCAATAAGAGAAACATATATTCAGAAGGACTTCTCCTATCACCTCACAGTCTCTTTCTACCTCCTCTTTCATCCACATCCACTCCCTTTCTCTCTCATTAAAAAACAAATAGGTTTCTAAGGGATAATAATAAAACACAAGATAAAACAAAAACTAACACATTGTAATTGAACAATGCCAACAGAAGAGAAAGAACCCAAGAGAAGGCACAAGAAACAGAGACCCATTTATTTACACACTCAGGAATCCCACAAAAACACTAGACTAGAAGCCTTAACTTGCACACAAAGGACTTTGTAGGGTAAAAAGAGAGAATTTCTCTCTGTTGAGATTATATATATATATATTATTTATATGTAGCTAGATAATGGGAAAAAAGAAAAACACTGACACAACATTAGACAAGGCGCCTCCAAAGGTGGCATTGAGTTCATTTTCATCTGACCATCTCCTGCTGGGCATGCTGCCTACCCTTAGGAGTAGCTTGTTTTACTTGCTTGGTTAGAGTTACCCCAAGATATTTTATATTATTTAAGGCTACTATGAAAGGTGTTGTTTCCCTGATTTCTTTCTCAGTCCATTTATCATTGGTTACTAATTTTTGTGAGTTCATTTTTTTATCCAGCCACTTTTGCCAAAACTATTTATCAGCTATAAGAGATTCCTGGTGGAATTTTTAGGATCACTCATGCATACTATTATATCGTCTGCAAATTAAGATACTTTGACTTTTTCTTTTCTAATATATCTCTTTGATCTCCTATAGTTGTTTTATTTTGCTAACTCAAACTACAAGTGCCATGCCATATTGAGTAAATTTGGAGAAAATGAAACACTTTTTCTTGATCCTGATTAATGAAAAGCTATTGCTCAGGCTTCTTTTTTTAATTTAAATTATAAATAATCTTATTTTATATGTCAATCCCAGTTCCCTCTCCTTCCCATTTTCCTGTGCCCCCTACCAACCCCTATCCCATCCCTCTTCTGCTCCATAGAAAGGGAGAGGCCTTCTAAGGAGGATCATCGAACTCTGTCACATCATTTAGGGTAAGGCCTAGGCCCTCCCCCATGTGTCTTGGCTGAGAGAGTATCCCTCTATGGGGAATGGGCTCCCATTCATACACTAGGTATAAATGCTGTTCCATTACCAGGGGCCCCATAGACTTCCCAGGCCTCCTAACTGACATCCATGTGCAGGGGGCCTGGTTCTGTGTTAATCTGGTTTCCAAGATGACAGTCTGGCATCCATGAGCTTGTTCAAGTAAGCTGTTTCTGTGGGGTTCCTGAGCATGATCTTGCTCGTCACTCCTCTCTCTCTACAATTAGATTCCAGGAATTTAGATCAGTACTTAGCTGTGGGTCTCTGCTTCTGCTTCCATCAGCTACTGGATGAAGGCTCTATGATGGCATACAAGGTAGCCATCAACCACATTATACGGGAAGGACACTTAAGATACCCTCTCCTCTATTGCTTAGAGTCTTAGTTGGAGTCATCCTAATATATCTCTGGACATTTCCCTAGTTCCAGATTTTTCTTTAAACCTCTAATGACTCCCCTCTATTAAGGTATGCTCTCCTCTACTCTTCCCCTGACTCAATCTCCCTGGTCCCTCATGTCTTTTCCCCCTCCCCTCTTCTCCAGTTCTCTTTCTCCTAACTCCATCTCCCCTCCCCCAGTGCTCCCAATTTGCTTAGGACATCTTGTCCCTTTCCCCTTTTCTGGGGGACCATGTATGCCTCTATTAGGGTCCTCTTTGTTTCCTAGCTTCTCTGGAGGTGTGGACTGTAAGCTAGTAATCCTTTGTTCTATGTCTAATATCCATATATGCATGAATACATACCATGTTTGCCTTTTTGTGATTGGGTTACCTCACTCAGGATGGTTTCTTCTAGTTCCATTTGCCTGCAAATTTCAAGATTCCATTGTTTTATTCTGCTGGTTCTCAGAAGAATGAGGTGGCGTGTGTACCCTGGAAGGAAATTCTTCTGAGATCATGACAGATGTGCTCACTGGGAGTACTGGGTAAAATGTGTTTCTTAATATTGGGATCTGTCTGGCGCATGCCTTTAATCCCACCACTTGGAGGCAGAGACAGGCGGATATCTGTGAGTTCAAGATCAGCCTGGTCTATAAGAGATATTGGGATCTGTCACTTAGAAATGGGCATGAGCCTTTTAGGTGTTCCATCAGAGTGTTTAGTCCCCTAGGAATAAGGGCAGAGAGTGAGTAGAGGCCAAAACATGTAGTCTACTATAGCTGGGGATGAGACTAAGGGGGTTGGACATGGAGGAGAGAATCAGGGAGTAAATATTCTGAAGCTTGCCTCCTTTCTTTGCTGGCCTACTTGCTCTTTGGGCAGGCTCTGCTGGTGGGTTCTGAGAGAATGCCTGCTGGAGTTGGTGGCTGGGAAAATAGGGTGAGTAGAGAAGGAGTTTGGAGGAGAAGGTCTATGTGATCAGTTGGAGATGGGGGCAGGGAGGAAAGAAAGGCATCAGTGGGTGGCCTGCTATGCTACAGAGCTAGTGATGAGACTGGGGGATTGGACTTGGAGGAATGGACGGATAAGTGAAGATCAGCAGTGAGCCGAGCCACTTCCCTGGTGGCAGTGGCCTGTATGTTCCTAGAAACTGCCTGCTGCAGTTGGGGCTATGATAAAGCTAAGAGTAGCTGGGAGGAAGGTGCCAGGAGAGGGTCTCCATGATCCATTGGAGTGGGACAGAAAGAAAGTGGAGGCTGCAGTAGGTGTTTGTGAGAGCCAAAGTTAGCTAAGTTTTAGTTACTATGCCTATGCCTAAAAGATCCATGAAACAAAATGCCTCTGATCTGCAAGCCTCTTGCCCAAGGACAGATAATTCCTGAAATGCTGGAGGCTCTTGTTTATGGGAGATAACAAGCCACATGTTCTCCATTCCCCTAAACAAGTATGTTTGGACCATCTGCATGAGATGTGCTTGATCACATGGGCAGGAGGTTCACAAGCAGGAAATACATTAGGATGTGTGCTTGCCCCTGATTGGACCTGATGGGAAATACTTTAAGCCCCTGTAAACCATGATTCAGGGACATTGTCTGGAAAAGCAGAGATGGACCTGGCAAGTGAGTCCATTAATTAAAGCTCACTTCAAATTTAGCTTTAAACTGTGGTAGTTGTCTTATTCTCAACCAGTGGGATTACCATGTTATGCTCCATAGCAGGGAATAAGACTGGGGTTTGGCTATGGAGGAACAGAAGATCTATAGTTAGCCTACCTGCATGCTTGGCTGGGGTGATTATAAGTGTGTGTGTGTGTGTGTGTGTGTGTGTGTGTGTGTGTGTGTGTGTGTGTGTGTGGGGTGTGTGTGTTTTAAGTCATGGAATTTGCAGGAGTAAGTTCTCTTCTTCTACCACATGGGGCCCAAGGATCAAATTCAGGTCATCTGGCATGGCAGCACGCACTTGTCCCCTGAGCCATCTTGTTAGCCCATAACAGGAAATTTTAACAATTTTCACTGATGATTTATCACACTCCTGTGAAAACTCAGAATTACAACATATTTACAAGTTAGTTAGTGTCTCTTTTTTACTAGTAATGGGGGCACCTATAAGGAAGTCATTTAACTAGAACATAGACCCAAAACAAAAACCTACACAGCAAACCTTGTTTTTCATTGTTTATAGAAGTTTCACCAGGATAGATCACATCCAGAGACATAAGACAAATGATAACACATTTAAAACAATTGAAAGCACATAGAGTATATCCTCTGCCTATTAGTGGACTCAGACTAGATAACTGTAACAGAAAAATACTCTTCAAATACTTGCTAGTTGATGTTAAACACTTAAATATTCTTCAGTTAGTCAAGGCAGAAATCTAACAATTGCACTGAATCAAAGTGATAACTGCATGCAAAGTTTACATTGTAGTTAAGGCAGTACTAATGGTTCCAGGATAGTTATCCATTCATTGTTCCTAACTGAAGAAATAAGAGCAGCAAGACCCAAGAGGCAGCAGGAACACACATGTAAGAACAGAAATCCATGGAGCTGAAAAACAGGAAGACATGAACCACTGAAACCAAACCCAAGTCTTCCACAGGCAAGTTTCATTGATATTTCTCTCTAAAGGCTGATGGCAAAGACAGTAAGGCAAAAGCCAAGGTCAGAAGAAACAGGAACTGTGGCAAAAGCTGTAGCAGGAAGACAAAACAAATAACTTTACTGTCCAGGAATTTAGAAGAAATGGACCAGAGGCTATGGAACCCACAAACTACTGTATTTCAGTCAAGACAAATGAATAATCTAATCAATCCTATGCTTATCATAGAATTAAATGGATAATTAGAGAAAGCAAAACCAGAGAGATTTAAGGTATTGGTGATCTCAGGGGACATTGTTGCAAAGTCAAGGAATGAATACCATTTTAAAGAACCTTCTCCAGTGGACAGGACAGGAAGAACGACCTTTAGCTTGATTTATGACACTAATGTCACAATGATCCCAAAGTTGATAACACACGAAAAGACAGATTAGTATCTGTAATAAATTTTACAATGTAATAATCCCATATAAAGTACTAGTAAGCTAAACCCAGCAATGAATAAAAGTAATTGCAAATTATAACTAGAGCTTATTCTAGGTGCAAAGCTGGCTCAATAGTTGGACAGTCACACATTCAATATTAGTAATTAATAAAGCTTAAAAAACAAATAATTACATTAACAGTGAATAAAATATGATAAAATGCTATGTCCATTCATAAGGAAATTGTTAGTATTTAGGAATAGGGCAATTCCTCCATCCCCTAGAGAGATGTTTTTTAAGATCTCAGTCTAACTTCTCATTTAACGTGGAATATGGAAGATCTGAAGATCCTCCATCTGATACCAAGAACAAGTCAAACGTGTTAATTCTTGTAGAAAAAATGCTAAAAGTTACTGCTATAGAGAAGATCAAATAACATGTTTGCATTGAATAAGAAAGAGAAATAAAATTGTATTTGTGCAAGTCACAGTTGTTTAAACAAAACTAGATAAAGGATTCCTAACTCAATACAAAATTCTGTTTCTATTTCTTAAAAACAAATTCAAAAAGAACTTAAAAATGCATATGATTTATAGCTTTTTTACCTTAGTCTAAATATAGAATTGTTTTCAAATAAAAGGTTTTCAATAAATAGAACGAGACATTCAAATCTGTAAGATACATACAATGTCAAGAAAAGGTACCTAGATTGCCTAGAATATTATTTTAAAGACAACATTTTTAAGGTCAGTTGACAAATTTTTCATTAATAATGAAGCAAGCAAATTAACTTATCATATGCTTGTCTGGTTTTATAATCATCAACTCATCATTAACAATTCCCCTTTTTATATGTGGCAACATTTTATATTATTATAGTTGACTTGCCTATTTTATATTAATTTCTTGAGTATTCTATAATCTTGACTATCGGAACACTTTAACATTAAACTGCTTTGGAAAAGTACTAAAAATTGGAAACCAAATCACAGGTATCACAAATAAAAATTCACTTCATTTTAAAAACCTTTTGGCATGAAGTTCATTGGTGATAGTTTCAATACAGTCTAATCTGAAATTATAAAAGAATGGATTTTAATCAACTTTAAAGGGTTAAAGTTCATGAATTCTTTGGGAATTTCACATGTTGTATTTTCATTGTACTCATCCTCCTCCCCAATTCCTTCCTATATCCACTCCCTCCATTTCATACCTACCCAACTTTGCCCCCTCATTTATGATTTCAAAACTATCAGATACCATTAATGTTGCCTTTGTACTATTGGGTTAGTGACCATCACCAATAGTCATACCTTTAAAGAGAGCAATCTCTCCATCACCTGAAGCTATCAACTACTAATAGCTTCTCATCTCTGGGTGGAAACTTGTGTGCATCTGCCATCCCCATGCTGGATGGAGTCTTGTCTGGCTTAGGCTTGCACGGGTTTGGGCCGTGCTGTCGCAAACTCTGAGTTTGTATGTGCATCTGCCCGACTGCATGTGGAAAACAGTGTTTCCTTTGTAGTTATCCACTGCCTCTGGCTCTTACAACTTTCTGCATCTTCTCCCAAAAAGGAGTAAAATTTAAAGATTTAGTCATTTTTGTGATAGCATTTTTTAACTTAAAAAATATTTATCTTTAAAACGAATCATTTTGATAATGCAGCTGTTGCTTTTGAAAGCTCATTGGGAAATTTTAAGATGCTAACAAAGTGAAGTATCGGGATAAGGAAATTAATTTTTAACCTAAGAAATTAACACAACCATACAGTTAAAAGAAGAGAGATTTAATACCCCATAGTTCCTAAAGCCAGATCATTGGCACTGGACTGAAATGAAGGTGCCCTTCCTCCAGCAGCTTTGGGAGAGAACCCAGTCCATTTTCCTGTGTCTGCAGCATCCCTCCTTATGGCCACATCATCCCAATCTGACTCCATTACCCTATGGCCACTTCCACTCTGCATCCAGAACCTCCTTTTCCCTATCTCATGTAAATATTGTATGTGGATTTGGGGTCAACCTAGACCATACATAATTATGTCACCATAGTAAGAACCTTAACCCAGTCCTGCCCACAAAGGTCCTTTCCCTCTGTGCATGGGGTTCACAGGTCCCAAGGATCCAGAATTGCTAGTGTGGAGTGGTTATTCGTATTTGCAGGTTTGAGTTCATCTTTATCTAATGTGACATTCATCACAGAGTAGCAAGTGGGTGGTTACTTTTTCTGAGTGTATCTTACAAAGATTGGGACTTCCTTTATCCTTTTGCTGCTGTTCTCATGGCCATTTTCAGGTGAACTTTCAATGAAAAACATGGATCTAATCAATGATGCTTAGAAATTAAATACATATGGCCCCAAGTACAAGCAAGTTCTATTCCTAAGATTAACAAATCCATTTGCCTATCAAAATCCATTTTCAAATAAAGACAAAGATTACCAATAGCATCAAAAAACATTCAACTTCATTGCTAATTAAGCATTACACATGCAGTTGGTAGAGTCCCATGTTTCTTTTTAATATTGAATAAGGCACCAAATATCCATTTAGCCTTAATAAATGTCACATTAGCTTTAAATCCTCAAAATGTTCTCAGTTCCATCTTGGAATTCCTCAGTCAAAAGCTTTGAGAATGAGAATACCATAAAACATTATTTGTATTTTACCGCCAAGCCTAGCAGGTAAAAGTATTTTTAAAAAACTACTTTAAATATAAAATAAATGAAAAGCTTTAAGAATGCTCTAAATCATATTGACCAGGATAGATAGAACTAAGTGTCATTGTCTGTCCCACAGAGGGAATAATGAAGTAATACAAAATAAAATTTGTGTTTTCTCTCTCTCTCTCTCTCTCTCTCTCTCTCTCTCTCTCTCTCTCTCTCTCTCTGTGTGTGTGTGTGTGTGTATGTATGTGTGTGTGTGTGTGTATGTGTGTGTGTGTGTGTATGTGTGTGTGTTGTGTGTGTGTGTGTGTGTGTGTGTATGTGTGTGTGTGTGTATGTGTGTGTGTATGTGTGTGTGTGTGTGTGTGTGTGTATGTGTGTGTGTGTGTGTGTGTGTATGTGTGTGTGTGTGTGTGTGTGTGTGTGTGTGTGTGTGCCTGTACACGTGTGCATGGAGGAGTGAATACAGGTCTCAGAAATGTAAAGCAACTTCTCTATAAGTGCTTTACTCTGTGCAGTACCACAATGCTTCACTGTGCTAGTAGGGCCCCAACAGAGGGAGAAAAAGAGGAGAGAGCATGAGGCTGGGATGGGACTGGGGCAGGGACCAGTCTCCCAAGATCTCTATACATCAGGAATACATTAGTTTTCAACACTGACAGGCATTTCCTACTCATGAACTTTTGATGCTCATATATGCATGTGTATTATAAAGTCTCCTTTAGAAATACAGAGAATACATGGGATGATAGCCACTAAAATAGACACAAACTCTGTGTCTAGAGAAATTGAAAGTTTGAAAGAATAAGTTTTAAATCTTTGGCAGTTAAATTTCTTTATAAAGTTGTTAGCATTCTCTGTGAATCAAATGGATCATTATAACCTCAACTTTCATTGATACAATTCAAATGTTACTTATTCTATTATATACAACCCCATTTACCTCAAAATATCTGATATTATTTTACTTACATCTGATGTACATGCTACGATCAAAATTTAATTCCACTTTTCCTGAAGCTGAGAACATGTTTTGTCTGAGCTCTATAGCACTCACATTCAATTTTAACTTATAATTCTCAATATGTTCTATTACCATTAGAGAATAATAGAAAGTTTGCCTGCAGCTAGTTTAATACCTTTAAATTTCCATAGATCACAATGAAAGACCATGTAGCCCAGCATGCCTCATATTTGAAAGGTTGTGGGCTGTTAACATTGCACTTTTATTAAAATTCCTATTAATTTTTGCTGTCAACCTAAATGAAAAATTACTTTATCATTTTTCTATGGAATAAAAGAATAAAGAAAATACTTGTTTATTTCCAACTAATTATCTAGGCCAACATGAAGAAAGAAACTTAGAAAAAGTCAAGTATGTTATAGCTTCAGAATAGCCAATTTGTACATATTTTAGTGATGAAATGACATAGTTATGTCATCATGTAGCCATTGGTTCGATGGTCATAGTATTGTGCTTCTGTGTGTGCCAGGAATTGTGTTGGTCGCCAGGAATAGAATAGTGAGCAAGAAAGAGCCCAGTCCTCAGGAAGCAATTGTTCTTATAGGATAGAGAGTAGACAGTGTGAGTAGTGATAAAAAGTGATTGTGAGAGAGATAGAGAGAGAGAGAGAGAGAGAGAGAGAGAGAGAGAGAGAGAGAGGAGAGATCCAAGTTATATCTAAAGAAAGGATTGAAATGAAACATGAAAAGTAGAGAAACTTTCCTACAATAGACTAGAGACTGTCAAACAGCCCCAGGGCAAGAAACTGGATAAGAGGTTAGAAAGAAGAGGGTACAGCATGAGGCTGGGCAGAGCTGGAACCAGCCTCCCAAGGTCTCTATAACCCAGAAATACAGCTGTCAAACTGAACTTGCCTATAAGCAACAGAAAGTCATTGAAGGTTTGCAAAGCTCTCGCTAACTTCTAAGGGAGAAACAGCCAAACCTAAGGCACAAAGGCAGTGAAAGAGACAAGCAAGATGCTATGAGGACCTCACCCATTGCCTACTTTCAGAGGCAGAGACAGGTATTGGCAATCTGTTTGGAAATCTGCCTTGGAAACAGAAGTTGGCCCTAAACGGGATGGAGCACCAGGGAGCCCCAGGTGTGAAAGGTGCAAAGTGACCCTTAGGTGACTTGTGCAGAAGGAACATAGTTGTTTATTGAGATGGAAAGCACTGCAGGAAGACTTGTTTCATGGAACAAGGGCCCTGGTAACTAGGAGGCCTACAAAAGATTTAAGTGAAGAGACATCAAACAACAGATGTAGATTAATCTGGCTTTTAAAAAGATCCAGGATAAAATATAATTTTATCTTCTAAATTTTAATCAGATTTTTAGTAGTACATTTGAGCATATTTTCTTCAGAGAAACATAGGTTCCTCTATTTTTTTTTCACTGCTGGAGTTTGAACCCTGGAGGTGAGCTTGGCAGTTCTCCATGCTGAAGATATACTCTCCTATAATCTCCTTCTAGATACATAACTTTACTGAGTACATAATGTTATTTTTATAGCCGTACAAAACATTACCAGCCAGATTCTTATTTTTATAACATAGATGCCTTCTAATAACTTATAATAAGCAATCCTGTAATTAACACTTTTGTACAGCTCTGTACTTTTGGTGAAATTTAGTCAACAGGAAATACTATGTGATGTATATGCTTAGTGCATACAGAGAGAATTAAATTAATTCATCATTTATAGACATGAAGTGGAAAACAAGGTAAGTTGGCAGGACTGTTTGCTTGTTGTTTGTTTTGTAACCAGCTATAAAGATTTTGCTTGCAATCTTAAATATTTTAAAACTGCTAGTGGGAGTATCATATCTATTTCAACACTGAAAAGAAAATCTCAGTTTATAGGATGACACAGTCATAGTATGTAAGGAATAAGAACAGTGTAGTAATACATTAATTTCT
Source organism: Cricetulus griseus (assembly GCF_003668045.3). Taxonomy (NCBI): domain Eukaryota; kingdom Metazoa; phylum Chordata; class Mammalia; order Rodentia; family Cricetidae; genus Cricetulus; species Cricetulus griseus. The sequence goes on from NC_048595.1 coordinate 410,974,430, forward strand.
CTGTCTTTCTTCTCTTTTAAAAGACACTAAAATTCACATGAGAATGGCAGAGTCTGAGCATTGGGAGTGTAGCATAGTGGCAGAGTACTTGCCTATAAACATGAAGCCATGGTTTTGATATCAAACAGCACAAGGGAAGGGGAAAATCAGTGTCAAACTTTCTACACATCTCTAATGAGGCATGAGCACTTTTGACTTCAAGAAACCTGTCTTTGTCTCCTATCTTGGTCTAGCTAAGCCACACCCGAGTTGGTACATGTTACCAGTTGTAAGACCAGTTAGCATTTATTTTCCTGGAAAACTAAAATACATCTTATTTTTCCAAGGCCAGATCTTGGAAAATAACATCCAGACAAGAACCCCAGGAAATAGAGAAGAGTCAGATGGGAGCCATTTTTCTCAGGAGTGATTCAGTCCCTCCTCAATGCTTTCTTCAAAAACTGCTTCTGCAACAACAAAGAGGCACGTGGGCAGTCAGCTCCTTTGAGAGGCAAGCTCGCTGCTGAGCAGGGAGGAGTGTGGGGTCCTCAGTGAGCAATATCACCCAGACATCGAAACTCTCTGCCTCCCCGGGTCCAGCTGCAAAAATGGCAACTGAAGCGATGTCTCAAAAACATGAACTCCTCCTTTACCTGGTGGGATATCTTTATCCTTGAGCAATTTCTCCAAATGACAGCCTTCAGTCTCTGAAAATGTAAAAATTGCCTTTTGAGTCAACGCAAATCAGGGCTGAATCCATTCATTATTTCCCTCTGGATTCTCATTCACTTCTGTCTGTAGGAAGTGTCAAAAATGGAGGACTGATGGAAGGTGTGTAAACACATTATCCAGATAGTCAGCTTGTCACAGGGAGCAATTTTGTTGTTGTTCTCGATTTCCATGTGAGCAAAGCTAAACTGTGAGATGATCAGGTAGAGAGTTCTTTCCCTGACAGATAATAGTTCTCATTTTGGATGATCTTTATTATTTTTCCTTTGAGTTCCAAGGCAAGTTCCAAAATCTCTTCAGATTTACTCTGTTTTTAGAACCTTTTCCCCACTTTACTACTAAGTGATTAGCACAATTAACCTGTAAGGCAGGACTTTATTGGTTTGTTGGATTTTTTTTCCCATCACTTAGGATAGTCAAGGTTGTTTGGATAGGAAAGTGCTATAAACACTCGGTGGCAGCATACAGACTGACAGTGACCACCAGTCAGAGACCTTGGAAAATACAGAAAACAAATCTAACACTGTTAGCTAACAGCAAAAAGAAAGTGCACCAAAGGGTATCTTAAAAGTAGATCAGTGCCTAGCACATATTTTTAATCCCAGCAATAGGGAGACAGGGGGAGGTAGATCTCTGTGTTCAAAGCCAGCCTGGTCTAGGAAGGGAGTTTAGGACCGTCCCACAGAGAAACCTTGTCTCCTTGGGGTAGGGTAGAGTGATCTGGCTCAGAAGTGACTTGCCCTAAGAACTTCCATTTGCAACTCATTAGCAGAATACGTAGCCAGAAAAACAGAACAAAAATACTAGGAAATATGAATCTAATGTGTTTCTCTTGTGATGACTCTGATGAGGAGCCAACAGAAAAACATGAGAAATAAGTGAAGAACATTCAAGTCTCTTGATGACAAACACCTCTCCACTCAGAGATTATGAGAGCATTCATTCTCAACCCGAACATGAATGACCATGGCCTCGGAACACAGATTTGGATTGCTCCAAACAGTGTGTTCCAAAATGGATAGAGTTGTCGGAAGCTTGTGCACTTAGAAAACAGAAGAGAGCCACAAGTCAAGGCATTTTTCAAATACATTGGAGGGCACCAGATAGACAAGTTCCAGCAAAGTGGAGAAATCTATCCTCTAGGTTTCAAATGCTGTCTGATGACATTCTTAGCTTCTGGGTTGTTAGAAGATAACAGCTGTTGACACATGGCAGAAGGCTTTACTGATTGCTGCATGGATGATAGGTCAGTCACATGTGGGAAACAAATGGCTATACAATCGAAATAATTTGACACTGGATCAACAACATCCCTGCTCTCTGGGATCATGAGGCTTTAATAGGCCAATCAGCCTTGAAGAATCTTTAAGGCATGTGTGGTTCTCCCCCATGTCTCTCCCAAACTTCAAGTCACTTAAAGGAGCCTTTTTTTGTTAAAAAATTTGCAGGGAAGATTAAGCAAAGATGGTCAAAGAGCAAAGAATTAGAAACCACAGCTTTTAGTTCAACTACTTATAGAAAGTTGTGCGAAATGGATGCTCACACAGCTCTGCTGAGAATCATAAGGGGAATGAATTACTCTCTTCTCTTCTCTCACATGGATGTACTTGTGGGTTTCTATCATTCATACCCCAGCATTTTTCAACAAGGTTCTGAGGTAGGTTACTGTAGACGGAGGTTCTGTTCTGCTTAGTCCCACTGTCCTTCGGTCCCAAATAAACACAGTAAGGCTTATATTAATCATAAACTGTTTGGCCAATGACTTAGGCTTATTACCTGCTACCTCTCTCTCTTAATTATTAACCTGTAATTATTAATCTATGTATTTCCATATGGGCGTGGCTTATTGGAAAATGCCTAGTCATCATATCTTCCCAGCGACTACATGGTGTCTCTCTGCCTTCCTCTTCCCAGCATTCTCCTACTCTGGTAGCTCTGCCTATACTTCATGCCTGGCTACTGGCGAATCCGCATGTTACTAAACCAATAAGAGAAACATATATCCATAATATATAGAAGGACCTCCCCATCAGGTTGCAGGGTGAAACGTAGTAAGGAAATAGTAAGTTAGAAAAAAAAAAAGGAAGAATAAGGAATTATAGACAACGTTAAATGAACAATTAGAACCTAGTATCCACTTGACAAAAGATAGGGGACACTCTTCTAGGAGTGATAGCCTTGGCTCCGGATATCTGAAGAGCTGTGAAAAATATGAAGGCTGACTAGATATGATTGATAGTAGCTACAAGATAAAAGTGACTAAGAAGCAGAGAGGTGCATAGGTGCATGCCTTTAATCTTAGCCCTCTGGAGACAGAGGCAGGCAGAGCTCTAGGAGCTTGAGTCTGATCTAATCTACATAGAAGACTCCAAGATGGCCAGGGCCACATAGTATGACCCTGTCTCAAATATAAATTAATTAAAGATAAACTTTCTGTACAAAACAGCAACACAATAACTTCTGATCCTGGGGTACTAGTGAATAAAACACATGTCACATAATAAGGTGTTTACAAAGGGCATGTCTGATACAAGCTGTAAGGATATAGTTTACTCTATATTTCACTAATAAAAACATATGATATAGTATGTGAATCACATAGACATACATTTGCTAGTAGGCATATAACCTACAGCCTTATAGAGTTTTACTTAACAGATTACAATGTTTTGCTATTGTTTTCACATTGAGTGGTTATTACAATGATGATTTGACTGTGGTTGTTTCTTTCCCAAACAGAACACTGCTATAAAGCCCATCTCACAGTGAGTACACAGAGTGCTGAATGCAACCTTTGCCCATTATTTGTTTTCTTCATAGTGACATTTCTGAACATTCATTTGAATACCTTTAGTCTTGGAATTCATTCTCCAGCTTGGCTATAATTTCTTCCTACTTCTTCCCATGACCTTACTGATGTTCTCTGTGTCACCTCTATAGAAATTTGAGTTTGAGACCCTTGGTATGTGATTCAGTAAAACAAACTGTTTCATAAATTCCATGTCTGTTCCTCTGTAGCAGCTGCTTTGAGGAAATATCAAAGGAACAATGACTCCACTCGAGCTTTTCAGACAGCTGAGTCTGTTGGGGAAGATAATAGCGAAACACTTAAGAGCATATACTACAACCATAACAATAACTATTCTATAGATTTTATGGCTCTTTATATTTTAGCAAGCTACTTCACATTCATCACTGCAGTTGCTTCTTCCAGGAGTCCCATGAAACATTCAAAGTAGGAATTATGGCTCACATTTTTTTCAGATAAAAATCCTGATTTCCAAAATTGCAAATCACCTTAGCCTGGGGAACATGGCTAACCCCAGATACAGCAGAGCATTATGGGAGACAGTGCTCAGAGCTGTACTCCCTGTACAGCACCATACATAGAGACATTTCATGACTTTTCTCAATTAATATTCAAGAGAATGCTTGACAGCATCCACTTTGACTCATAAAAACATACGAAAAGGAGAACACTACAGATAAGAATGATCAAAATGAATGACAAATACACTATACAATGCTCCAAATTTTTAGACTTTAGAAAAGCCACATATTATGTATGACCTTGCCCTATATATTTTAATATATAGGGAAGGTTATAAATGGAGGCCACCAAAAAGTTGAGATATAAATTTAAATTTAGACTAAATATAATAGTCCCAAGTTCTTCATGAAAGGAATGTGATTAGCCTTCCTCCCTAGAAAAATGAGATTATTCAGGTGATAGAACTCTAAAGTTTAAGACTTTAAACCACTTAAAGCCAAAAGGAAAAAACTCAAGGCTACAAGTGCACTTCCTGCAATACTCTGTACAAAAGAAAAATATTAGAAACTGCCCTCAGGCCCACTGACCAAAGCTAATGGAACTATGGTACATTCTGTACATCTATAAAAGAAAAATGAAGGGACTATATGCTGAGATGGGTAATGCTTTGGCATTTTGCAAAGTGAAAGAATCAACATCTAACAACATATTTCTGTGTGTCTATGTGGGCACATGTAAACATATCCCATTTTATATGCAGTTTGTATTTAAATATGTATATAGTCTACACATGTATACACAGATATACTTGTACACATATATACATTCTTCTTTAAGTCAGGTCTTTCATTTCTATGAGTGTTGATATGCTTTGCCTGCATGTATGTCTGCTCACTACATGTACGTACTGCCCGAGGAATCCAGAAGAGGATATTTGATAGCCTGGAACCAAGTTACAGAGAGTTGCTAGTTGCCATGTGGGTGCTGAGACCCAAACTGAGGAGCTCTAGAAGACCAGCCAGTAGCCTTATTTTTTTAAGGTGCACATAGAGTTTTATTGTTCTATTGTGGTGATTTCAGATATACTCCAGGTGATTGTCAACATGAATTCTAATCTCTGATATCCTGAATGTTTCCATAAACCACCAAGTAGATTGTTGGTAATTAAAAAGCTGGTAGCATCATGAAGATGGATGATGATTCAATGCTGATGCCAAGGTAGTGGATACTACCCTTTCCTTGTATATTGGTAACTTGGATTCACCGATTGCTTTTGAGTCAGAATAAGTAGACGAACTGGATGAAAAATGAGGATACCCAGGTTGAAAAGAAGGCTCAGCCTGCATTTCAATACAACTATTCCACAAGTGGGACACATCCCGGTGGTTTTGAATAGAGGTTATAATGAAATTCATAGTGCTGTCATTTGCTTGGGTGTAGATTCTCTGTGAGTCCATATGGAGAGGGGACACCTCATTTAAGGGAGCAGGGTGATGTGTTAGTATTTTTTCAGGTGGTCTAAAGGAGCTCGATGTTGCAAGAGAAAAGTCCCTTCTGATCCCATCCATCGTATCAGTATCTCCTTGGGCAGTAGAAGATTTCTGTCTCAGATATACATTTGAAATGCTAGGGCTAGACAATAGATTCCTCTTTCTGGTTTGGACAGCTACACCCAAACTCTGGTCATCCATGTTGTCCAAGTCTGGGCTGAAGTGTTTGTTCTTAAACTCTGGAGGTGATGGAGCAGCCCCACGAGAAGCTGTCTTTATCCCGATTCTCCTTTTCATCCTTTCTATAAGATGGGGACAGTCACGAAGAAAGTTTGGATTCTGATAGAACTGTAACTTACATGAGGCAGAGACTCCTTTTTCTTCAGCCAAAAAGTCAGGGAGGGAAGCAGATCTCTGGAAATTCTGTCTCATTTTCCTGAATCCATACAGGTTCAGTTGTCGAACCAAACTTTTCATGCTATCAGTTTCAAATATTCTAAAGGGGGCCTTTCTTTCCAACACTTCCTTTTTGAAGAGTTCTTCATTGATTACTATGTAAGTCCCAGCCTCGTCCCACCAAATAGACTTAAATTTGTCACTTCCCACTATTTTCCAAAGCTTTCTGGGAAAGGTCATAGAGAATAAGTTACTGTCCTCATCTGGCTCTGAGGCACAGAGGGAATGAGACGACCTCTTTATCAAGAACCGCTGAGCCAGAACCTGAAATGCACTTTCCTCAATAATAGCCCACAAGTCTGAGTCCCCCTGACCTGTGTCATCACACAGAGGAGGGCTGGAAGGGGTCTCTGAATCAGCTGACACATCATGACCGGAAGCATCCAGAATTTCTGAAGGTGCCTCTGCCATTTCCTGCACACTTTACATTACCTACAAAGACGTCTGAATGGCTTTGTGCTCTGCAGCTTTCATTGGCACTCAGTAGTCCCACACATGAAAGTAAGTGGTGACATCATAAAAGTAGTCAGTCTGATAGCTACGACATCACAGAATGACTTTGGGTCCCTGACGATCACTGAACAACATTATGCCAAAAGAGTTACTGTCCTATGCAGAAATGTTCCCTGTAAAGCAAAAGATAAGCTAGCCCCTTCCTGAAGATTTCAAAATCTCATTCCTAAAGACACTTTCTTTTTTTCCTTATGTTTTATTATACTTTGTATTATTTAGAACAATTTTAAATTTAAATATATTTGGGTCATATTTGTCACCTACCACAGTATTTCCAGATGCCCTTTCTCCCTAACTACCCAACTTTAAGTAATTTCTCAAAAACCCAGTATAACAACAAAAACCCCCAAAGCCAAGAAAACAAAACAATATACCACCCAAAAAGAAAAAATAAAGCAAACCACCAAACTATAACCAAATTAAAGCCCAGAATAAAAAAAAAAAAACTGTGGAGTCCATTATGCGTTGGTCAGCTACAGAACATGAGGCCTGTCCTGGAGTGGTTGATATACCTACCCACTGTCACTCCATTGGAGGAAACCAATTTTCTCTCTCCAGCAGGTATAAGTAACTTTCAGCTGTTAGCCATCTCTCTAATCCAATCACAACTCTGTGAAGCTCAGGCGTCCCCCACTCTGTCAGACATAGATTATGTATGTGTACATATATGTGTGTGTGTGTTTTTCTCTCCAGCCCTGATATACTTGCATTCTTAGGTATTTTATATGTGTATACAGAAAAATAGCTGTACATATGCATATATTTAAATATACTATATTTGCAAAAAGTTAGAGAAACAGTAGCAATGTAAGCCAAAATGAATGAAAATGGTAACCCTGGGGTATTGAATATAGCAGATTGGGTGGAAATGAGACTCTGATTAATGTGTGTTTTTAAAAATTCATACAATATATTTATCATGGTTTTCCCCTCCCCATCTTTTTTCACAAAAAATGTTTATGTTTAAGACAAGTAAAGTACAAAGGCAATTTCTAAAAACAAAACTAAATTTGAAATAGATAAAGTCAATTGCATAGCAAATTCATGACACCAGCATGAAGAGGTAAAGATGTATTTCAAGAGAGATTATCCCAAAATACAGAGCTCTGTCTGCAGCTCCTGTTAGTTTAGATGAAGAGCAAACACAGCAGTGGGACAGAGAGTAGACAAGGTGACAGATGCCTAACTCATGTGACAGATAACTTAGAGCTGACAATCATAGCATGATGAAGAAAGTAGTTGCAGATTAGATGTCAAAAGTAACCATGAACATCCTGCAGTGAGGACAGTTTCACAAGTGGGTTAAATCAGCCATTTCTGCCAAAAAGGATGAATAAGGGTCATGTTAGGCACCCATCAAGCAGTCACTGGTCCTCACTTAGTGGGCCGGGTTAGAAAACAGCTTTAATGAGACTATTTCACAAATAAATTAAGGTTATAGACATCAGCCTTACCACAACTTTTATAAACCTTAAGGGGGACCCGACCTCATCAAGTAGATATCAATTAACACACTCATCAAAGATGAGTAGGAAGAATAGATTAGAGTGGAAGGGAAGCTAATTAGATAGGCGCAATGGACATCTCTGAAAAACACAGAGTAAACGTGAATAGGAAAATTATGGGACATCTTAATGAACAGACTGTCCCTTTTCCTGGGCAGGAAGCTCAGGCGAAGTCACTGACGCTAATCTTGCTGTAACACAGAGAAATGGCAAGAGATGTGAGCAGTCACTGAGTGTACAAGGGATCAGATTGTCAACCAACTTTACTTTTTTGTGATAGCATTATTTTATTAAAGAAAACACATGACTTAGCCAAGTAGCAATAGCACTTGCTTGTAAATAGGACTAAATAAGCTATAGTACAACTGAAAGATTTAAATAAACTGAGTCTTTTCCACAAGTAATGCTGAAATAATGTGATATCTAAAAGGATTGAACATTAAGGGGGAAGGGAAAGAGAGAGAAAATACACAAAAACTCACTACAGCCGCACCATGGACCTCAGTGTGACATGTGAGACTATGAGACTCTACAACATAACATTGGAAATATCTAAGTGACCATAATTTTAGTGATTATTTTTTTAGATATAACACCAAAGTTATGGGGCGTGAAAGAAATACTTGATAAATTGGACTTCATCTATGCAAAAGTCTTGGAGAAGGCCAAGACAAGCTCCAAACTAGTGGGAAGAATTTTTTAAAGATGTGTATGATAAAAGATGTGTTAAAAGCTTCTAAAACTCAACAATAAGGAAAAAAACTCAATTTAAAAACAATACAAAAACTAAGTCAGACACTGCACTAGTGAACAAAGACAATAAATGGGACTATGAAAAGATTGAATCATATTTCATCTGAGAAATGAACATTAAAACAGCAGTGAAGTAATACTACATGCCGAGTACAATGGCCCCAGTCCAAAGCATAGACAACAGCCAAAGGATGCTGCTAATGGCACATCATGTAGCTTTCTTAGAGGCCGGTGATGATAGGAAGGCCAAAGGGATGCAGGTGCAGCCTCTGCATCTTCCCATTAACTGTGATGCCAAGGCTTTGGAAATACTGAGACTCTCACCCACGCTGGTGAGAATTCAAAACATAATAGCCACTTTGCAAGACAGCATCTTACAAAAGTAGGTATGCTCCTATTGTATGGCATTGAAAATTCCAAGGAGCTGAAAACTTATGTCCACACAAAAACTTGCTCATGCATGTTTTTGGTAGCTTTATTCAAAATTGCCAAAACTTGAAAGCAACCAAAATAACCCTAAGTGAGTGAGTAGATATGATATTCTGAACATTTTTGAAAATGTCAAAATGTGGAGATGGTGGATGTCAGAAAAAAAACAATGAGTGGTTTTAGGACTGATGAGAAGTGGAGGGATATACAGAGGCTGTGTAGGGTGCTGAAAACATCCTGGGTGGTATCACAGTGGTGGGTAAACAACACTTTACATCTCTCTAAAGCAGTGAGATGTACAAACCCAAAGGAGTACCAAATGGAGACCAGCCTTAGGTGGTAATCATTAGCCACATAATTTTATCAACAATTAGAAATGCAGATCTCTAGTAAAAGATAATGGTGGAGAGGTGATGTGCACAGAGACACAATACAAGAAGTATCTTCCCATGCATTGCATTGCTTGAAACTGCTCTAAAAATCTACTTTTTAAAAAAAAACTATAAAGCATGTTTGATATGGCCTTTTATAATAATTCAAAAGCAAACATCAGCAATTAGTTGAATATATCTGAATTGGAAGTGTTAAATCTGCCTACATATAATGTTCTACACTTTGTCCATTGTTAAGAGGGAGTCAGGAACACATGCTATACAGATGTTTATGGGAGAATCAATTTAATATGACATCTTTTCTTCTCACCCAGTTTAGTGGATTTTGCATGTGTGAAAGCAAGCTCAAACCATGGGTAACAAAGAGAACTAATAAAATTCATCTAGGGGGAAGTAATGTGTGTAAAATCCAAAGTCTTTCATTCCCAAAGGTAACCAGAAATAGAGATCCATACATTGATGTCAGAGGCAAAGGGCAAAATATCATATCTAGAAACTAAAAGAGCCTGATAGAAGAAAATTTACCAGGAATTCAAGATTAAGTGACTTCAAAACAGGCAAACTGTTAAACAAACAGCAGCTATAGAGACTCTCACAATACTTATTTAAAGTATGTCCCATTGCTAAGTCTACCTTTATCCCTTATTCCTCTAAGGAGAAATATCTTTTTTCATCATGTCCTCTGTGTTTAAAAACCCTTTAAAAAGTAAATACTTAGCTTTAAAAAAAAGCTACAAAATTGCTAACAGGCAAGCATCAGGAAGCTGCATTTCAATTCAGATAAACTTCAAAGTAATGCAGGATTCTGAGGGCCACTGTCTAGCCTAAAAACAAATCAAGCTGAAGGTCATATATAAACAAATGTGCTTATGTCTCTTTTTTCTGTACACTATTTCCTTTTTTCACCTAACAGGATGAAAACATAGTTTTGTAAGCACATCTGAATTTTTTAAACAAAGTTTTCTTTTGAAAATGTGAAGTTACAAAGATCAATATTAAATCTAGACCTATGGGATTTGGGCACACTTTTAGACACATGTTCTAATCAAAATCTTGGTTTAACAGATCATCTTTAATAAGTTTTGCTTGAATTAGTTTCCGTAAATGTTCACCTCTTTTACCTGTGTAAATTCTGTCCACAGAATGCCAATTACTAAGAAATCTTCTCCTGAATGAAGGTCTTGTCTAGGTTCTTAAACTTGTGCTCTGAAGTGGTTATACAACCAACTATTTAAAATGGTGTGTTGGAGTCTCAAAGAGTGTAATACTACTCTAGAAATAAGTCAAAAGGCATATAAAATTCACTTGATAAAATATCACCAAGTTACACAAGGAAAGAGACAAAATAAAATAAATTCCCCTAATGTATCGCAAATACCAACCACCACACACTACCTACAAGCCATATGTTTTTCCATCTGTTCTGTTATCGTCAACTAAATTTATAGTATTTGGGCTATCAGAAGGATTGTCAAACATGAGCTGGGCATGATTTTAAACCTAGGTGTTACTGTTGGTTTGAGTTTTTTGGTTTTTTTTTTTTCTTTTCTTTTTTAAAGAAGCTACTAACTTCTACAACTATGCTACCATTGATGACATTTAAGAAGTTCAGATTAAGATTCCTCCAACATCTCCAAAGATAGGAGTCTGTCATCAGAAGGTTTAGTGATGGCCAGTCTTACTAGTTTCAATATCTTGATTGAGGGTGACTCGCAGAGAAGCCAGAATTTCTGAAGGTAGATGGGATCCTTCTAAGGGCAGAAGGGCTGGGCTTGTGCCTCCTGATTGGGAAATTCTGCTGTTTCATTGGTCAAAAATGAAGGTGCTGCTCTGTAACCCAGTCTTTGCTTCTAGCTACGTGTTTGGCCAAGGTGGGGCTTGTCACTCCCTTAGACTATGTGGGAAAGTGTTAATCCGCAAATTCGCCAGAAAAACTAGTTCCACCATTTTGGCCGAATTTAAGCAAGCCTATATTGAAATACTAAATACGCACCAAGATGGAATTTGGTCAGGCCCATCACCTGGAAAATTTCCAGGTGACTCCAGGATATATTTTGGCAGGGCTTATATGGGCAGAATCCATAGGCCACTGTAGATGCACAGATTAATATACACGGAACTAGGTTAAAAAGGGTTAATTTTATTCGTGGAGAAGTTACTTAAGAAGTTACATAAGAAACTGATGACCCGGAAGTTCCAGCTCCAAGGATCCACACCCAGGCTGCTCTCCAACGAGAACCAAGAGAGAGCAAGCCTGTCCTGGACCCCAGACCAAATACCATATGCTCACCTATACACCTGTGACCACGCCCAAATGGGCGTGGTCAGCGCCACAGGGGCTGGGGGGATCTCTCACTACAGGCCACCGTACTTTCCCATGAGGCTTTGTTGTTATTTTCCAAGAACTACAACTTCTAGAATCCCAGGAAATTACCTGGTCTTTGGGCAGGTGAGGCTTATAGGTTAACTTCAGGTCTAAGAGAAGGTGATGAGCCATTCAAGGTTCTGTTCCATCATCTAAGACTGAGTGGGAGTATTTGGTTGATTCTGAGGGGGGACATGTCTGTGTCGTGAGGGACCCATGCACAGTCTACATGGCAGTGAACTTTAGGGATCTGAAGAGCCGAGATTAATGAGATCAGCAAGCCTGCAATCCTCAGTTGTGTAAGCACATGGCACTGAATTCCCTGGACGCTTGAATTTTGGAGCTAGGCCCATGCTCCTGAAAGAGTCACAATGGAGACAGCAAGTTTACTTCATCCTTTGTGCCCCTGAGAAAAAGCTATGCTCTGCCTGAACTCCTCACCCATGATAATACCAACATACTGAAGGCTCAGTGTGTAAAATGACTAAACATGGTGACTTTTAAAATGCCAAATCTAAAAAACTCAAATGGATTTTAACATGCAAGTGAAGCTAGCCATTTATGAGAAATCAAGGTCCTAATATTTGTCTCAATAGATAAAATATGAAACTCTCAAACTATGCTAAAACTCTGGAGTCTGCCCACTCATAGGCTGTTTTGTGCTTCAGAAAGCCTTGGCTTCCTGCCCCCTGAGGCTTTTTCCTGTCCCATTAGATTTAGCCAATGGTTGGCTTTAGCAAAGAGAATGGAGATGGACATTGGTGTTTTAGCACTTGAGAGACGCGGATCTGCAACCTCCTTTCAACCTCCACCTAGACAAACAATGGCATCTGGGTTCCCAAAGGAGAGCAGAATACCCCATCTGTCTCCATGACTGGAGCCGGGAGGGGGGCATGAAAATGTTGATAGACTGCATTTCAGAGCTCTACTGCTTAGTCACTGTGGCTCTTCCTGGTGGAAGTTTTTTCACAATACTGTGTAGTTAGGTAACATCCCAATCCCCAGGGTATTTTACACCATAAAACCAAAGACAAAAGAAGGCAGACATCTACACTAAGTCCTGAAGACACTGGCCACCATTCTATCAGACTACTCAGTCTAGTGAAACTGTTGGAATAGGCCACAACTGGAACTTGACTAAAGTTATCCACTTGGCAACACTTCCCAAATTGTCATGAGCTCAGAATATTTGTAACATTGTAACTAGCTATTAATCTCCATTATAAGCATTGAAAACGTAAAAGCCAAAGGAAAGGTATCAATTGAATGTATACCACATGGTGTACTTGTTGAAACTAGGTACTATGTATAAAATAAAGTGTATTTGGATAAAATGCTCTAGGATGAATCCATGTTTAGTGCCCTGAATTCAAATTCATGTATAATTCCACTTAGCTCTCTCTCTCTCTCTCTCTCTCTCTCTCTCTCTCTCTCTCTCTCTCTCTCTCTCTCTCTCAACTCCAAAGCAATAAAAGCACTCTGAATTTAAAGATGACACTAAACTAAGATCTTAATCATATTTGGAGGCAAAAATGTGCCTTAAAATATTCTAGGATCAGCAGAGATCCACAGGTAAGCACTGAGCCAAACTCCTGGAATCCAGTTTCAGAGAGGGGGGGTGACCAACAAAAGGGTCAAGACCACACTGGGAAAACCCACAGAAACAGCTGACCTGAGAAAGTGGGAGCTCATGGACCCCAGTCTGACAGATGGGGAAACAACATAGAACCAAACCAGGTGCCCTGAAAGTGGGTGTCAGCTAGCAGCATGGGCAGTCTATGGGGCCTCTGGCAGTGGAAGCAGGATGTATCCCTAGTACACGAATGGACTTCGGGGGCACATTTCCCATGGAGGGATACTCTCTTAGCCTAGATACACAGGGGAGGGCCTAGGCCCTGTCCCAAATGACTTGACAGATTTTTTTTTGATGATCCCTCATGGAAGGCCTCACCCTCTCCGGGGAGTGTATGGGGGATGGGATGGGGAGGGGTCTGTGGAGGGCATGGGAGGATGGGAGGGAGAGGGAGCTGGGATTGATATGTAAAATAAGTTAGTTTCTAATTTAAATAAAATTTCTAAAAAGTATTCTAGGATCAATATATTATGTAATTTAATGCATTTGAATGCATGAAAGTAATAGCAGTGCATATCAATAATTGATTAGATAAACAACTTCAGGGCATGATAATCTCTTAAGATTAGCAAATGAGTTATATTGTGTGTACATATATGTGTATGCATAATAAACACATATGTAAATGTGCAATCTCTTATTGGCCTGAGACTCATGCCCAAAAGAGATCCAGGTGAAACAGAACGTTAGTACACTGTCTTATTATATTGAACAAGGATGATGGCATGAGATAAGAAAGTTGAGAATGTGGCAGGCTTTAAGGAAAGGCAAGAGCAGCTGCATGG